>NC_141627.1:19096858-19396858 GCF_047967505.1 Dipteris shenzhenensis
GGGGGAGTAGAGGTGGAGGTGGCAGCACACCATGAAGAAGTTGCAAGAGGCCAAGGATAAAGGCTCTTTTTGTGACAAAATGCTTCCATTGGATTGATTTCAAGAGCTATATTCACATGTTTTGTGTGGAGATCATGGATCAATATAAGGATGGCTTGCATATCATTTTTGCTTTATAGGAGTCATTTAAACATGATAATTAGATGCCATATTTTAATTTTTTAGAGCATGCAAGTCATTGAGGACACATGCAAGTTGCTAATTCTAATTGTAAAGGAAACATGCAATTGTTGAGGAAACATGCAAAGGAAACCTGCAATTGGTTGAATTTGGTTGCTAAGAGCATGTGCAAAGAGCTAATTTTCATGTTAAGGCTCATGGTCTAGGACTAGAAACTATTATTTTTCATATTAAGAAAATAATGAGTTTCAAGTACTTGTACTCAGATGCTGGAATACATTTCTATGAGACTAGAAATTCTAGATTCAAAGGACCATTTCTCTAGCATTGATGAGTCCATTGAAGAAATAGCCCCATCCAAGGCCTAGGGCACAAAGAGTCTTTTAGAAACCTATTCTTTAAAGGGAATTTTGTCTTGCACATTGACTGGTTGGTGATTTAATATTCAAAATGCTCCTCTTTGAGAGTATCAACATTCTCCCTCCAGCAGTTCATAGGTAGAAAGAGCTAAATCAATAGTTGATAGATACTAGAAAATGGAAACCAAATAAGAACACATGAAGAGAGATGTGATTTTCCCTACTCAAACACCTAATAGCTCCAAGAAGCATTTCTATGCATTACAATGCAAGTGTGAACTTTTATGGGCCACCGCACCACATCAACCAAATATGGTGCTTCGATCACCTTTGTGCTCACATACATAAGGATTTGCGATCTTGAGGCCTTGTGACTAATGAATCTAATAATTTCATGGTGGACTATACTCTCGTTCAACTTCCCTCTCCTAACTGGTTGAACCATTTTGCCCAAGATGTCAATATTCTCCATGGGATAATTTTGTAACATTTTCCTTTAAAAAAATACTAGATGAGATGTTGGCTCTATCTAGAACCCACTTCACTGTCTCCTTACACTCTTTACCAATAACCCCCTATGTGCCCTTTCTAGATTGGGCCGATAAATCTTGAACAACTTGGTCACCCCCTGAAAAAAGTGCAAGGCCTTATTCATAATGCAAATGCTTACCCTCTCTAGCTCATGCCCTTTGATCAATTGGGTTACCATTTGGCCTTCATCTATTTTGATTAAAAAAAGCATCTTATGATTATACTCTATTGTATGAAGAAGAAACTTGTTAGGAGACATTAAACAAAACTAAGAAAATTACAACAAGAAAATAGGAGTTGTCAATGCCATGCGGTGTCCACTGAATTCTACACAAGTCGACATAGCAAATGAACCACTTGTTCCCTAGGCAACGTAGCATAAGGTCGATTGTCATTAGACAATTATCATCGAAAGTTTGAATTCGCCTTAAAAATGTCCATTTTCATTGATAGGAAAATTTCCAATGACAAGGTTGAGGTAGGAAGTGACATACAAGAAACATATTGTCTTGTTTTTCTCCTTGCTCCAAAAAGATGATATTATGTTTTGAATTTCACATAATTAAGACACATATATGTTCAAAACTTTAAACGTTATGCACTTAAATTTTTTTTTTTTTGAATTGATAATTATTTTTTAAAATTATGATGCTCAAAGAAAATAACACAATGTGCTTTGAATTCAAATAAACAAGATTTGTATTTGTTACTTTTCGGCCCAATGCCAAGTCGATGAAGATGCCTCTCCATCAAGTCTCTTCCAAGAGCCTTCGTGAAGATGTCCGCAGCATTCTCTATAGCGGACAATATACCAAGTCGACCTCTCCATCCATGATGAGCTCGCGTACAAAGTGATATTGAATCTCAATGTGTTTTGTGCGAACGTGGAACACAAGGTTCTTTGCAATCGCCATGCAACTCTGATTGTCACATGATAACTGCGTAGGCTTGTTCTGCATTGCACCCATGTCCCCTAAAATCCTCCTCAACCACACTGCCTCACAAGAAGCAAAAAATGCTGATTTGTACTTAGCCTCGGTAGAAGAAAGAGCAACTGTAGGTTGCTTCATACTGACCCATGACACAGCTCCAGATCCAAGTGAGAAACAGTAACCTCTCACTGATCTCCTGCTGTCCATGTCTCCAACCCAATCCGAGTCACAGAATCTGGTCAAGATGTCGCCCTTGGTATAGGTGATGCCATAATCAAGTGTGCCTTTGATGTATTTCAGCACATGCATCCCTGCCCTCCAATGGTTCTCTTGGGGCTTATTGGAAAACCTGCTTAGTACACCAGTCGCAAAGCTGATGTCCGGCCGCGTGTTGCACAAGTAAATCAGGCTGCCCACAAGACTTTTGTACTTTGCTTCGTCCACCAGTGGTGATGAATCCTCATTTGAGAGCTTCATGTCAACCTCTATAGGGGTGCCAACTGTCTTGCACTCAGCCATGCCAAATGCCTTCAGTATCTCTCCAGCATACTTCAGCTCATACTTCAGCTGTGAGATGAAGATTTGTTTTGGCTCTTGCCAAACTTCAATCCCCAAACAGAAATGCATCAGTTCTGTCATTTCAAACTCTCTTCCTAGCAACTACTTTGTTTGCAAGATCTTTTTTTCATGATTCCTTGTTATGACAAGGTCGTCCACATAAAGGACCACGATCATACTCCTGCCTCCTTCTGTGAAGATATACAAATTTGCATCAGATGGGCTCCTCCTGAACCTGTTTTGTAGAAACTAGGCATCAATCCACTGGTACCATGCTCATGGGGCCTGTTTTAGCCCGTAAAGTACCTTCTTCAGTTTACAGACTTTACCTTCTAAATCAGGGATCAGAAAACCTGGTGGTTGTTCCATGTATACCTCCTCCTTGAGATCCCCATTCAGAAAGGCGGATTTTACATCCATCTGAAACACGGGCCAACTTCCCTGTGCTGCTAAAGCCAAAACACTACGAATTGTGGTTAGTCGAGCTGTGGGAGCAAAAGTATCTTGACAATCAAAACCATGTATCTGTGCGAATACTTTTGCCATGAGCCGAGCCTTGTACTTATCCAACGTGCCGTCGGACTTGTACTTGGTCTTATACACCCACTTGGTGCCGATGACCTTGCGTTTTGGTGGTCGATCCACAAGGTCCTAAGTGTTGTTCTTCATTATGGAGCCATACTCCGACTGCATAGCCTCCATCCACATATCATCACCCTGTGCATCTTCAAGACACTTGGGTTCTTCAGCACGAATCACCTCTGTCATCAAAGCATATTTGACCAAGTGTTCCTGCGCTTTTCTTTGCTCCTCTAATCTCTTGGACCGGCGGTGTTCAGATGGTTCCTCCTTAATGGCTGGAGGTTCTCTGCCATCCAAAAGCTACTTTACCCACTTCGAGAATGGCTGTTGCTCTTGTGGTTCTGCAAGCTTTGCCGTTGCTATTGTGGTTCTGCAGGCTCTTCTTCCTCTTCTTTATCTTGAATCCTCTCAAGCACCATTGGGGGAGTTCGGTTTGCTGTTTGTGGTTGTACTGGATGGATATCATGGTCCTGGTTGTCTGGGAAGGAAGCATCCTCCTCCAATTGACGTGGCTATTCTGAGAAGACCACATCACGACTTACTATTACCTTCTTGGTAACATGGTTATAGAGATGGTAACCCTTCGCCTCTTCACTGTAGCCCAAGAAAATACACTTCCGGCTCTTCGATTCTGATTTGGTCCTGTTAGCATCAGGAACATGCACAAAACCGTTCACATCCAAAAACTCTAAAATATGCAGCTGAAGGTTTCTTACCAGAAAAGGCCTACAGTGGAGTCATCTTGTTCACAGCCTTCCTGTAGCTACGATTTAGAATGTAAACTGCCGTGTTACATGCTTCAGTCCAGAAAGTCTTTGGCAAATCTTTCCCTTTCATCATACTCCTGCCCATTTCACAGATGACGCACATCTTGTGCTCTGCTACTCCATTTTGCTGTGATGTATGTGGCGGGGGTTTTTGCCTCTTAATCCCGTGACTTTTGTAGTAACTTTCGAATTCACTTGATGTGAACTCTCCATCTCTGTCTGATCTCAACTTCTTCACCTTCCTCCCCGTTTCTTTCTCGACCATTACATGCCATTCTTTGAACTTACTAAAAGCCTCATCTTTAGTCTTTAGAAAGTATATCCATATCCTTCTACTGTAGTCATCGATCAGCGTCATGAAGTAGTAGGAACCACCCAAAGCTTCCATCTCCATCTTTCTGCAAAGTTCCGTGTGAACGAGCTCTAGAGGAGCCTTTGCCCTACTGGCCTCTTTAGGAAAGGGATGCCGATGTTGCTTGCCCATCATGCAAGCTTCACATACATCGGGCATATCTATAATTTCTGATAGGCCTGCAATCATTCCAATTTTTTGCATCTCCTTTAAAGAACTAAGGTTTAGATGACCAAACCTCTCATGCCACAGCTTAGTGTTCTTCACATCGGCTCGAGCACTGAAAGCTGAGAGGTCGTAGATGTTGTTGCGTCGTGTACCTTTACCAACAACCTTCCCTTGAAGATCCAAAATCTGTGCGCCATTCTTATCGAATTGAACTTTGAGGTCCCGATCCATGATCGCAAAAACGGACAATAACTTCCTCTTAATATTTGGCACATAAAGAACATCGGACAACTGTTTTACAACTCCATCTGACTTGAGAGCAATCGTACCTTTTCCTTTTGCTGGACATTTTGCATCATTGCCGACTGCTACCAGGATGTCATTCCCTAGCGGATGTAGAGAGGTATACCAATCCTTCCCATTGGTGATGTGGTGCGATGCACCACTGTCAATAATCCAAGGTTCATCTGTAAGTACATGAACTGCCTCCGTGCAAATCTCCTCAATTGCTACGAACAGCTCTACTGGTATTGCCTGCGCGCTGTTGCTGGACTCTTTCTTTACTCCATTCTTCTCATTTTCAATCTTCTTCAGGCACTCATTCTGCTTGTGCCTTGCCTTGTTGCAATAGAAGCACTTGATCTTCTTCTTTATCTTTTTATCATCAGAAGAAGATGGGTTACCATAGTCCTTACCCTTACCTTTCTTTGATCCAGCATAGAAAGCCGAATCTTCTCCATGACGCATCTCCTCCTCCAGAAGCATTGCGCTAAAATCCTGAAAGTTGAGGGGTGGATTTCTGTTCTGTGTATTTAGCGCTGTAACAAGACCATTGTACTTTGGTGGGAGAATCCGTATGCACCTTTGTGCTAGATTCTCGCTAGTGATGGTGATGCCAATCGCAGTCATCTGATCGCGCAGATTCTTCACCCTGGCCTTAATCAAGCGCCTAGAGAATGGTATCAAAAGTTTGATGCTTTCATTCGGTCCCAAGGTTTCAGAAGAAGTAAGATTGATCACTGCCTCTACTTTAAAAGGGCTAAGGATAATAGCCTGATACTCTGGCACTTTATGTAGATGATATGCTATTGGCTAGCAAGAACACTTATGAGTTAGATGCATTAAAGGCCAAGTTGCATGAGGCCTTTGACATGAAGGATTTGGGACCTGTAGGTCATATTCTTGGTATCCGAGTAGGAAAATTTTTTGGATTTCACAGAAGGAGTATGTTTAAAAATGTTGTAGCATTGGTGCAGTGAGCATTTCAATATGGATGGGGAAAGACAATAAGTACTCCATTTCCTTCATATGTGAAACTGGTTAGGGAGATAGTTCTAGATCAAATGAGGAGAGGGCCATGATGGCCAAGGTTCCTTATGAATCAGTGGTTGGGAGTCTTATGTATGCTATGATAGCTACTAGACCGGACATTGCATTTTGTAGTGGGAGTTGTTAGCCAGTATATGGCTAATCTAGGAAAGAGGCATTGGGAGGAAGAAAGTGCATCATGAGCTACATGAAGGGTACCAAGGAGATTATCTGCTTTGGCAGATGAGAGATGCGTGTACTTGGATACACAGATTTAGACTATGCAGGGCATGTGGATAGCAGGAGATCCACTTTTGGTTATGTATTCACCTTTACAAGTGGTGCAGTATCATGGATGTCTCGTGCATAAAAGTGTGTTACTTTGTCTACCACAGAGGCCGAGTATGTTGCAGCCACAAAGGGTTGTCAGGAGGCTATATGGCATGATCGGCTAGTGGGAGATTTGGGGATTCATACAGGTGTACCAACATTGCATAGTGATTCCATGAGTGCTATTCACTAGCATGGAATCCGGTTTTTCATTCAAAGACCAAATACATTGAGGTCAGGTACCATTTCGTAAGGGAGGTACTTGAGGACAAGCACATAGAGCTTGTCAAGGTTCATACAGATGATAACCCTGCAGATACACTGACGAAGAGTCTATCTAGTCATCAGTTTGAGTATTGTCGCATATATTAATGGGCATTGGATTGTATGCTCACTGGTTGTTCTTCCTTAAAGGCACATTGGTCTTTAAATGGGAGGTTGTGGGGGTTAAAGGCAACTGTACCTTAGTCTCAGTTATGTACAATACTCAAACACATATATAATTGATTGACAAAAAAGATTAGGGTGTTTAGCGCCCTCAAAAACTAGTGTGGCTCTCTCTTCTGGTTCTCCCTCTCTCTCACCTTCTTCTGTTCTGCTTCCGTTATTGAGATCTCTCAAAAACATGGAAGGATGACAAGTGTCCTTCTCCCCATGTGGTCTCGAAAACACATGAAATGATGCCATGTGTCCTCTCCCACCTAAACCCATTCCTAGTTCTTTTTTTTGTTAACATGTGGTGGGATGGGAATAGGATAGAAATATCCATGGGGGTTTACCTTTTCCTAATTCTTCCCTGGGACCACATTTGGATAGATGTTAACGGCAGCGAAACAACTATCTTAGGAATAAATAATTGCTATTGGTCGGATGAGTCAAGAAGTTACATTCTTCTTTGAAAAGAAATACACCAAATGCAAATATCTATCCCTTACTAAAATCACTAAACCTAACACCCATATTTGGAAGGCCTAGTGAGAATTTCACCTTGTTTTCACAGCCACTAACACTTATCTACATTGTTTTCACGGTTTTTTTATGTGCATTGTACTGAAATTGAAAGTTCCAATAATGCCCCCATACAGGGTGACCAAGATAGAATCTTGAGCTACCCTTGGGGCTTGAATTCAGGACCCGCATGTTTTAGCCGGTTGGTCTAAATGCTATTGGCTTGTTTTCACTGTCGTATTCATTGTCAATTCCTTGTGAACCATCTTGTTTTCAGTGTCATTTAGGGGCTTATGTCATGGAGGGGAAAGGAGGGAAATAATGATGGCTATTTTGAATGTTTTTCCCTTGCAAGAGCCTCATTTGGATGTCTTTCCCATGATGCGTCACATAGGGAAAATAAGAGAGGGCTATAAGGAAATGTCACATTAATAGTAGAGAAATGCCACATCAATGGTTCTGGGGAAATAGCACCATGAGGTCTATTTCCCCCCTATTTCCCCTTGTGCATTTGCAGGGCATTACAAAAATAGCTATTTCCCCTCTTTTTCCCCTCCATGACATAAGGCCCTTATCTACATTGTTTTCACTTCCTTGTGAACCACCTTGTTCTACATTGTTTTCACTTCCTTGTGAACCACGTTGTTTTCAATGTCAGTTTAGCCCTTATGACATGGTGGGAAAAAGGCTTTAGTGGCAAAGGTCAATTCCCCATGATGAATATCATCATATTGTTTGGTGGAAAACTGGAGTAGATGTAATTTTCAACCTTTAAAAGCTTCACTAATTCCCTTTCCCCACAAGTCCCCTAAGCTCAAGAGCTCCACATGCCACTTGGCATCAAAGTTCCCATTTCCCACAAAACTCCTTTCATGTCATAAGGCCTTATCTTGTGAACCCATTTGCTCTTCCTTGCTGAAGCTCGCTTTCTTATAGTAAGTTGAAGACTGTGCTCTTCCGGGTGGCAGCATAATGCTTTCGAGCATGGCCTTGGTTAGTGCCTCTCGTCTTTTCCTTATTGGATCTCGATGAACATCTCACACATCTCTAGATTGGGCGCGCGCAAACGACAGAGTTCATTTGAGTGCTATTTTAACAGCCCTTGATTATTATTGCAGGACATCACATTACGACCAATGAAGCATCTCTTAGACAATTGTAGTTTGACACATTGGGACAGCTGTGCTAAAGAAATGTCTTGCTCAGTTTGGAGCTTGCAGTCAACAGGTTTTTCTCAATTAAGGCTCCCCTATAGGAAATATTATGGGCGTTTATATTGCAGGTCTAAATTGAGCCTTGGTGATTCTTTAAGTGGTATTATAATTGAGGAAGGGATATTTGAGGATAATTTCAACTCAAAAGGACCGGAAGTATCGGAAGGTGGTCCTAGTGAAGCTGATAGCAATATGGAGAGAGATGGTTTGATTCCTGAAGGATGGAGATCCTTGCAGCAGGAACTTTACAAAACAAAAGCTGATAAAAAACAGGAGTTGCGTCTACAAGAACTGGAGAATGCCCAGCTGAAAGAATTTAGAGCTCATTTGAGGAGACAGAAAATTGAAAACGAACCAGAGTCCTGGGATGAGAACAGTAATGTGCCAGGTCAGCCATCTACTGATTTGCGTGGCAACGTCAGGTTCAAATATCAGTCTCAGTATCTCTATGAAAATGACCAGCAGGAGTCAGATCTTGATAGCATCACACCCAGCTATCTTGACTTTCAAGTGCACAAAGGACATCTAAAAGAGACACAGAAGCAAGAACAAAGGTCTCAGACTGTCCCAAGAAGCGATTCTGGTAAAATAATCTTTTGTATTTTCTGTTGGGTTTGAACAGATATCACAAGCTTTGTGCCTTGCTTTGTGATAAAAGCTTATTGACAGTTATTCTAAAACTTGGCTTGTGTTCTCGTAGGAAGACTCAAGACTTGATTTGTGGTTCACACAGGAAGAAAAGTTCTGTCTAAAAAGGAGTACGCCAGATTTCAATAAAATCTATTCTGTGAGTCGTGATTGCAAAGATTTTTCAGCTTAGGCATCAAAGCTTAGCATTGGCTATTTTCATGGTGTGCTTTTCATAGTTTTTTTAAAATAAATGAATAAAATCATTTGTAAATAAATAGATAAATAAAATACTGTAAATACAAATTTAAATAAATAAATAAATAATAGATAGATAAATAAATATAAATATAAATGAATGAATGAATGACCCTCTCTCTCTGTATATATAGATCTCTCTCTCTCTCTCTCTATGTATGTATGTATGTATGTTTGTTTGTTTTTATGTATGTATGCATGTATAACTTGTCCACATGGTTGCTACCTGTCCATGTTGTAGTCCAGATGGCACACAGTGCCATATTATCACACAGTGCCACCTGAGCACAGTTTTCACTTTGCATATGACACATTGCCATGTGACACTGTACTCTATTAGCAGAGTGCTTTATAGCTACACACTTTGCATGTGCACCTGATTACCACATCATCCTTAAAAGAAATAAATGAAGATATCTTTTCTTAAGTTATGAGATACTTGAATCCCAAGTCATGAGTGTCCCTTATCTTGCTATCTTTTAAGCACAGAAACCAAGCACTACTCCCAAACCAGGCTCTTCTTCTGTGTATGAAAGGATACGACTACATTACATCTTGCATGCCAACTACAAAAGCATATGCATATCACAACATTAAACTTTCAATCATCCCAATTGCCTCGAATTCATGGAGTCTAGTTGAGAAAAGCACTCTCAAACAAGCTCCTAGAACTTGGTATGAGAAGGCACACGCCTACTTGGTCAGTCTTGGCTCCTTGGTGTATTGGATCTGAGCCATCAAAGCGAAGCTCACGATGGGTATCCTTTCTAGGCATTGAGACCCCCTCATCTCCAAAAGTACTTGAGCGGATCTCCATTGCTATTGAATCCTTGAAGATCTTGATGTACCATCTTGGTAACTTTCGTCACGGCCTTCGTAGGTGGCTCGGGCACCTTTGGTTATAACTCTGACTCTTCTTTATCTTGAACAGGCACTCCTCCTTTTGCATTATGGATAACCTAGATGCATTTGAGGGTGTTGCTAGAGCTTCTAGGGCAACTCATTTTGGTGGGAGTTTGTTTCCCGAAAAATAGTATCTCTACTCACCACCAGCTTTCCTAGGTCATATATCCAAGCCTTTTACTCCTGACTATAACCAATGAACCACCTGAAAATTCCTCTGGATAAAAGCTTATGGCTTGCCAAATTTTGATGGAAAAGAGCAATATACATATGCATTTTGTAGTTTGACATATGGGGGTTGGATCTTGTATGAGGGGAGTTAAGCCTCTTGCTCTAAGGTATGCGTGCTTTTTATACATACATACATATATGTATGTATGTATGTATGTAGAGAGGTAGAGGTAGAGAGAGAGAGGGAGAGAGAGAGAGAGAGAGAGAGTTTATTAACGTCTACGAAAGACCAAAGGGTCTATAAGACTGAAAGAAACCATATATAATGAGACCTGAGGGTAGGGCCACTAAAAAGAGCTCCTCTACCCAAGGCTGATGCCTGTGATGGGAAATAAAAGTAGCACCTTGTGCTATCTTTGCAAGAGAAACCCACGAAAGGGGAGCAAACATTGAGGTGAATCCCCTGATCGTCGTCTATAGCCGGTCACCCTCCCCCGAGTGACTGGACGTGTATATGTTGTCTGTGGGATCAACACGATTGGACTACTGAGGATAGACAAAAGAGCTCATCTGATAGTGGCTCAGGATTTGGCGAGGGCTGGCATCCATAGGGAAATAAGTGATAGTATGCTGTTGTCGCTTGGCTATCTAGGTCCATCTCTCCTTCTTTGTAGTGTTCGTGATATGGCCCCCTGTCTGACAAGTACTATCGTCACTCCAGTGGTCTATCGCCCCCACTTCGAAGAGAGAGGAAATGTTTGTGGCTCTCATGTGAGTGCCACTCGAGGTCGGATCTGACGGGCCGTGTCCTCTGGGTCTCTCCAATGTTTGATCCCGTGCTGTCTCTGGCGCGGATCACTGGTGAAAAGTCCATGATCGTGCTCTAATTGGGATCGGCCAGCCCTCAGGTGCTCTCCTTTGTGCCTGCATGAGCTAATCTATACCGGTCGAAGGTAAACTGCTCTCTATGTGTGGCCGCCCGAGATGTGTTGAAGATCACACCCTTGGTTTTACCCAAGTTGACCTTCAAATCATGTGTATCGCAGAAAGATTGGAGCGCATCTAAATGTGGCTGGAGACCCTCAATTGAGGAGGAGCAGGACCATGTCATCTACGCATAATAGGATCGGAATCAAGGAGCAAACATCTGCCTCCTAGAGTCTTGATGAAGGACTCGACCTCATCTATGCACATGCCAAACAAGGTCAGTGATAGCGGACAACCTTGTTTGACTTTGATTGTGCTCATGATCTCCTTTGTTCACCTCGTCATAGTCCTGACTCTACTTGATACCTGCTCGTAAAGTGCTCGGACTGCCCAAGTAATGTCCTGACTTTACCTGTCACTCATCTTCAACCTATATCCACTTGCTTGAGGAGAAGGCTAATCAAAAAGTAGTCCACATTCTCTTCAGTCAAGCTAGCACTGCTTGTGAAGACTAAAAGATTTCATTTTAGTCTCTCCCAAATGAGCATCAAAGCAAATAAAAAGTGCTTAGACAATCTAGCTGATAGGGCAACACACCACTTAAGATAGAAAGAATTCATCGCAATATCAGCAAGCCGCAACATGGACGAAAACTTCACAAGGTGAAATTTGCACATCCGCTAATACGTCAGAAGGGACACATCACTTGACATATGTATGTGCCTTCTGGTGTATCCTTACAATTATCTACAAATCAGAAATTTTGACTATTCATAAAGAATGTAGAAAAGCATATGATTACACTTAAGGGTGTCCCAAGTGAGACTTCCCATTTAAGCAAAGCTACCCAAAGGAGCACATCTGTCCACACACAACTCTTTCAAGCATTTATGTCTGTTTTCATTCATGTATTTTCACACCCTATTTGATGGGTTCTTCTCGGCTATATTTAACTTGCCTTTCTTATATTTACAAGATCAGATAGCTGTACAGCCACCTACAGGACGGTCGAGTCTTAAAAGCTTCTGCTCTTGCTGGCTGGCTAAGGACATTGTTTGAAGCAAAAGCCCTTGCCATTCGCATGTGCAGAAGAGAAAACAGCGGGACTGTTGGAATGGTCGCCTCCCCACATCTGGGAGCCCCCAAACGAGGAGTGCATCGGGGGGGGGGGGCGGGACCATAGGTGGAATGGCCTGCCACATGGCCAGCATCTTTGCTGTCATGTGGGCAGGAGACTCATGGTGGAGAGGCACATGGGCAGCACCTCACAGGGAAAGGGCTGAAGGGGCTGCCACATGTGCAGCACACAGGCTGCCAGATGGGCAGCTAGCAAGGCAGGTAGTCTCAAGGAAGAGTCGCCTACATGGTGGGCCAGGAGGCAGGGGCTACGGACAAGTATGTGCCCTGCAACAGGAGCATGGTGTGTATGTACGGGCTGGAACAGGCGCCTGGCAGAGGCGCAGCATGGCGTGTATGTACGGGCTGGAACAGGCCCCTGACAGAGACGCACAGGAGGCAGAACAGAGTCTGCATGGCCTGCAAAGGGCAGCACATGGGCTGCAAAAGAGCCTCAACAGGGCAGCAATATGCCTACACCAGTGGCGCGCTGCCACATGGCAAGGCGGGCCAGAAAGGGGCAGCCAATGGGCTGCCCACTGGTCGGTTTGCAGACCCATTGGGTCGGTGGGTAGGGGCAGTTTGGGTCGGCCCAAATCTCCCTACCAAGTCGGTCCATATGGAGAGCCTTGGGCCCTATAAAAGGAGGGGCCTTGGTCCTCCTCACTCATTCTCTGCAGCAGCAAAAGACAAGCAGCAAGGACCAGCAGAAAACCTACTCTTGGAGCCTATTCCTGAAGAACCAGGAGAGCAGGAAGAGCTGCAGACTAAGCTGCCTACCTAGGCTGAGTATAGGCAGTAAGGTAGAGAGAACCATTCTGGACAGAGAGTCTACTACGCTCGAGGTGGACCACGCGGGCTCAGTGTACTAGAGATATCCGGCAGATAGTAGAAGTACCTTGTGGTAAGATCAAAGGACCATGCTCTGCGGGACTGTGGATCTCTCTCTTTTGTATTGTGTCCATAGCTTTGGACGGCAATATATTCTTTTGGTGGTTTCTATATCTCGTTGGATCATTGTCTATTTACTAGTCTGCACATCTATTTGATGCACATAAGTTAAAGAAGTTTGTGATTCCACTCCCCACACAAACTGTGTGAGCTCCTGGGCTATTCTATCAATCTTCCGTTGTGCGTACCCTCTGCTGGTCGATTTCTAATATGGTATCAGAGCCCAAGTAGGAGGCTCACAGGTGTGGGAGCCTGAAAGCATGGACCTTGCTAAAGGACGACCCTGATTCAGAAGCTCTTGGGAAGCAACTTCCCACGACTGGAGGACAGTGCCCTTGCGAGAAGGAGGGTGACTCAGTTTCAGTTAGGTGCATACAGAGTTCTGGTCTACAGAAGGTTGAAATTGTTCGACTTTGTTGTATGGTTAAGCAGCAGAGACGTCGATTTCAGAAGCCTCTTCAGCCCCTTCTCTCCCTTCCTCCTCTCCCAGATTTCTTTCTTTCACCATCCCTAACATTGGAGAGTCTGGGAAACTGGATGGTGTTGGAAAGGTCACCTCCCCATTTATAAGCCCCCATATGAGGAGAGCATGGGGGGGGGGGGGGGGGGGGAACCTTGGTCTTGAGAGACTGACACATGGGCAGGGTAATGTCTGCCATGTGGACAAGAATCAAAGAATGAAGAAAAGAGAGGTACCTGGAGGAGCCATGGGAGGGCTGCAACAAATGGAGCTTATGGACAGAAAGTCGGCTATGGCTGCTCAGCTTGGATCAGGCCTGGCAGAAGCATATTTGGAGCAGCACCAGATGGCAGGGTATTCCCAGAATATGGGCGCCTGTGTGGCAAGCCAGGTGACGGGGTACGTGGGCAGGAAAGCAACCTACAACAGGCCCTGGATATGGCACAGCATCGCAGGCAAGAGAGAGCCTGCAGAGGGCTGCAAAATGCAGGGGCAGAGGGCAGGCGAAAAGGCCTGCAAGAGGCTCCTACAATGGCAGAAGCAACAGCCCAAAAAGGGCCTGACAAAAGCCCTTTTATAGGGCTGGTTGGACCAGCCAACCTGGTCGGATTTTTACAGACCAGTCTGATCAGCCAAACTGGTCAATTTTTGCAGCAGCCCTTGGGGGCTATAAAAGGAGGGCCTCCAGGCCCTCATTTCTCATCTTCTGGAGCAGCCTTTCATAAGCAGTTTGGAGCAGTGGAGCAGCTGTCTTGGGGCCTACATTCAGGAGGACCAAGAGGACCTGTGTGCTGCAGACAAAGCTTGACAGAGGCTGCCTACCTAGGCTGACACGCAGGGCAGCAAGGTTGAGAAGATCATTCTGGACGGGAAGTCTACAGACGCTCGAGGTGGAGCAGGCGGGCTCAAGTCTAGTGATAGCCGGCAGATAGGAGGAGTACCTTGTGGTAAGATCAGAGGACCACACCATTGGTGGGACTCTGGACCTATCTCTTCTGTATTGTGTCCATAGCTTTGGACAGAAATATATTATTTTGGTGGTTTCTCTATCTGGCTGGTTCATTGTCTATTGATGAGTCTGCACACCTATGCTATGCACATAAGTATAAGAAGTTTGTGATTCCACACCCCACACCACACTGTGTGAGCTCCTGGGCTATTCTATCAGTCTTCCGCTGTGCGTACCCTCTGTTGGGTGATTTCTAACATGGTATCAAAGCCCAAGTAGGAGGCTCACATGTGTGGGAGCTTGAAGGCAAGGACCTTGCTGAAGGACAACACTAATTCAGAAGCTCTTGGGAATCGACTTCCACGACTGGAGGACAGTGCCCTTGCGAGAAGGAGAGTGACTCACGTTCAGTCAAGTGCGTTCAGAGTTCCGGTCTATTGAAGGTTGAGTTTTGTTCGACTTTGCTGTGTGGTTTAGCAACAGAGAGGTCGATCTCTTCATCCTCTTCAGCCCCTTCTCTCCCTTCCTCCTCCCCCAGATTTCTTTCTTTCACCATCCCTAACTTTGGAGAGTCTGGGAAACTGGACGGGACAAATTACCCGATCTGGAAGGTGAAGATCCGGAGTCATTTAGTGGCTCGGAAGCTGTGGAAACTGACAAAAGGAGTGGAGGCCAGCCAGAGGATATGGTGAACAAGGAGGGGAAGATACTCATGCTGCTAGACGGAGAGGAGCTCGAAGCTTGGGAAGACAGAGATGCCCATGCCCTGGCATTGATCATAGGGACTACAGTGGACTTTGTGCTTCCTCACATCCAGATGGTCGAGACGTCAGTAGAGGTGTGGGTCATTCTGAAGGATCTGTACGAGACAGACAACACATCCTGGAACTTGCTTCTTCAGCATCAGCTCTACAATTTGGATATGGATGAGGGAGATTCGGTACATGACTACTTGACGAAGGTCAAGGTGGTGAGGGATCAACTGGTATCAGTTGGTCAAAAGGTGGACTCGTGCCATTTGGCCTTGATGGTACTGAGGAGGCTAACTCGGAGTTTCAAAAGCTTTGTTACGATTGTGACAGCAGGACACAAGATCAAACCTCTAGCTTTTGAGGAGTTGGGTTCATTACTGCTACAGGAATAAGCTAGGGAGAAGCTCTACAACAACGACAAAGATGACAAGCGTTGTTGGCAAAGGATTACACTGGCAAAGTAAAGGGCAAGCATGACGGTGGCCAGACGACTCTGATGATGAGGACACTTCCAAGAGGAAGCAAAAGAAGATGTGCTTCTATTGTGACACGCCAGGTCATTTTACGAAGGACTGCAGAAAGAAGAAGGCAGATCAGAAAAACAAAAGGAAGGAGTCCACCAACTCAGATTCAGAGGGTGACACAAAAGCCAAAGCAAATGTGGTAATCGAAGAGTTGTTCCTGGTAACATCTCCGTGTGTTACTGATGTCAGATATGCAGAGCTACAAACCACAGTGATGATGTCTGACATTGAGATGTGGGTCAACGAGGAGTCAGATGCCTTTGTGAAGGCGACCTAAGGCTGAGAGACTGACTTACATAGCTTGTGCCTGATTGTCCCTAGACAAGGGGTCACAACATACGACAAAATCTCCTATTAGGGAACTATTAAGCACTTGTCGATGTAGCCAGTGTGTCACTTTGCACCTAAGTGCACGAGTGCATGTGACAGCAGATTGTGGCAGTTTGTTGATGCATGCAATTGTGGTTGATTGGTCTCTCCTTGTTTATAGGGAACGAAGATAGTTCTGGCATACTACAAGTGCCCAGACTAGTGTTTTGTTCCGTTCTGATTTGGAGGTGAGAATTTTCGAGTTCAATTGATTCTTTAACATCCTTTTCATGAACTCCACTTTGTTCGAGGGATATAGGACAATACAGGGTATTTTCAACCGTATAGTAGCAACATGAAGATCAATAATCTTTTGAGGATTACTGGACAGAGACTTACCAAAACAAATCAAGATTTCCTTATTTTGTGAACACACAAGAAACACAGGAGGTACAACCGAAAGAAGAAGGAATTTGCACTCAAAGTGCGCACTGTGCTTGAAGGATGATATGTGCTGATGGAGATCGTGTTGAGGGGTCGTGCCCTGCGTGGGTAACTCGTTTTTTATGCCATGCCCTGTGTGGGTGGCATCTTGTTATCATGCCTTGCGTAGGTGGTAACTTTAGTATTTTTTGTCTCTGTCAGTGTTGTTAATTGCAACATCTCATCAATTATTTTGGCATGTTTTTCACTTCAGTATTCCAGTATGAGTTTCCCTGTTCAGATTTCGGGGGGGGATTGTTGGGGAAATCCTCTCATGGAGGGGTGGTTTAGCAATTGGATAATTGGCCAGAGAATGTAGCAACTAGATTATGATTGGTCCATGCAATGGAAAGCATGGATGGTTGGCAGTAATTGGTCGACTGGTGCATGCATGGCCACTTGGCACAAGGTGATGCAATTCTTTACATCAGCATGGCGGTTCTGAGCAAAGGCATGGCAGTTTGAACAGCCATGATAGTTGCTGAGGCGGTGACACAAAAGAGTATAAACATGCGAAAGGAGGATCAATGCACTCTCTTTGTCTAGCCTGTCTCCATCTTGATGAGAGTCGCATTTAGGGTCTTCTCCTAATGCTATGTAATGTCAAGAGCAGTTGCTCATAGAGTCTATGTTAGTCCTTTAGATTTTAGTGTCGAGTCAATCAGAATTGTATGCAGCAACAAGCCAGGTATGGATGAGCTGCAGTCCCTGAGTCGTAGCAGCCTCATGGTGTATAAGAATCATTGTGTCAACAGATGAGTCGCCTATTCAGTGTCAAATAAAAGAGCCTTCTCCTTTCAAACGTTGTCATTATCACGTCCTTTCTTGCAATGCGTGGAAGAATAGTTATCATGAGATTTCTGATTAAAGCTGTGATAAATAATATTCAATGTGATCATCTTCTTCATTATATGCATCTTGTATCTCTAAAGATAACACCAGCTCCCCTTTTGGTAAGGAAGAAAAGTTGTGCCGCTTTTTGGTATGAGAGCAAGAGCTATGTCCTATTTTAGAAGAAAAAGTGTTGGCCTCATTTGGAATGCATGGAAAAGTCTCTGCCACCTCATGGATGGTAAGTCAACCTGCCACATCAGCCTGCCAAGTCAGCGTGATTCACCCTAAGACTAGAATCGAAAAATTGTGATAACTTAGAGGCAGGCTGCAGCTGTATGGTGACCACTGATGTTTGGAGCAGGTAGAGGCTGCACAAGAGCTAGAGATGAAAGGTGAAGGGCTGAGGGGAACTAAGTGTTGAAGAATAGGGCGAAGGGCTGCTTATATAGGCCCTTGAGACAACAAAGTCGGCAAGAAAAGGGAAGATACGGACGAGTCGGGTGTATGGTCAAGTTCGGGAGCATGACAATATGGCGTACGGAATAAAAAATGCGTCGAAATCGTTTTTTATAAGGTTTGGGATCCCAATTTCCCCCCCCAAAAAAGTCACGTGCAGATGGCCGTACGGAATACCATCCATCCATACGCATACGGACCTAACTATGGTCATAACTTCACCCCAAATCAAATGCATGTTCTAGATTTCTAGAAAAGAGAAAATTTCAATGCCAAAATGTACAGCAAACAAACAATGCTCAGACTCAAACTCCCCTTCCACTTGTGCTCCCTTGAAGATGGAACCCTTGGTGCACTTGCATCCCCTCTTGCTTATGCGGGTGAAATCTTGGGGCTGGAGAAAGAAAAACTCTGAAAGGAGTGATCCAAGGAGGAGAGAGAAAGCCTTAGAGTGGAGTAATGGTGTGGGAAGACGGTGTTGTAGCTGCTCCAAGGTAGGGGGGGGAAGAGAAAGAGATGTGGCTGCTGATCTAGGGATGAGAAGAAAGAGAGATTTCTGTAGGAAGAGAGGGCTGAAACTGTAGAGAGAGAAATTTTGCACAGTATAGAGAGAAGACTGCACAGTAGAGAGAGAAATACTGGCAGAAGAGGAAGAAGGCCTGCTGCACCACCAAGAGGGAGCTTGTCTGCACCAAGAGGAAGAGGAGAGGCTGCTGCACCAAGAGTAGGGGAGGAGCTGCTAAATGCGTGGGAGAATGTGTAGGAATGGGGTTAGGAGACTCTTCTTTAGATGTAGGAGGGGCCAGCTCCCATTTTGGTAAGGGAGAAAAGTTGTGCCCCTTTTTGGTAAAGGAGAAAGAGCTATGCCTTGTTTTAGAAAACAAGAAAAACTGTTGGCCTCATTTGGAATCCATGAAAAAGTCCATGCCACCTCATAGATGGCCAAGTCAGCCTACCACATCAGCCTGCCACGTCAGCATGATTCACCCTAAGACAAGAATAAAAAATTGCAATAACTTTGTTAATATAACTCCGATTTCACTTCGGATTTCACCATTGGAATCTTGACAACTAGCTCTACAACTTGACATAGTCCAAAATCAATTTGGTTGGCTTTCTCGGACAACCTATAAGCCATTAGTTTGTCGTCTTATCTTGTATCTCCATGCCTCTTGGCATGTTTCCTGGCTCACCCCCAAGGCCTTGAAACATTCTCTTGGCTGGTTGTTAGGTCGGTCTGCAATCTATGCATTTGATTGGTTCCAAAATGGATACTCAGGTGGAGTGTGATTTCTGATGTCCCTCTTGAAAGAGGGCATCTCTCTTGTGGGTCATTAATGCCCATAACACCCTTCAAATGCTAGACCTAGCCCCCATGACCTAACTGAGATAATAGGAATAATTTTTTTTTTCATTCTTGCAAAACATGCTATTTAAAAAAAGAAAAATTACCATGCTAGCCTTTGTCACGTTTGAGTCTGCCCTTCACCTTTGGAGTGCCAACAGAAACTCAGTACGAAGACCTTTGTATTGATGGAAGCTCAAGTATGTGTGGGTATGTGGATTTGTATTTGTGAGAGCATGCGTTTATACTATGGTCTACACCCACTGTTGGGCGCTGATGACATCAGTGGTGATGTCATAGTAGCTAGTCCTTGCTCTGCGTGATGGAGTTTGTGGTTTTCAACCTTATGAGTGACTATCATGAGATTGAAACGCACTATGTGTTGTGTTTTTAGAGGATGAGTTCGGGTATGTTGTGGGATATATCTAGATATGTCCCTTGTGATGAGGTACGTACTTTTATTGTCTCTTGGCTGATTACAGTTGTGTTTGCATGAAGATAGGAAGGAAGAGGTCACAGCATGACACACAATGTACACATGAATATCTGCTTGTATCTTTCTGTAATATATTAGACATTTCCTAACTCTCCCAAGCAGCCAATCTTAGATAGGGATTTGTGATCTGACATTTAGAGTGCAGGTTTTTTTAAGTGATGATGATTGGTTTTATATTCTGTGCTCATGTATCTCATTCTATGTTATTTTGGTGTCTGTATGTGCACTACACACGCATACACACACGCCCGCGCACGCACGCACACACACACACACACATACACACGCGTGTGCCTGTGTGGTAATGTGTTTGGATTGCTTATTTATTTGTCCTCGTGGTATTTTGTGTTTTCAAGGTGGCCAACGTTACAGGATGGTTGGATTTTGCACATGCACGGCATGTGTTCTCTCCCTCTGTTACCAGTGACCATTCACCCACTTTTTCTTATTTTATACATCCAACTTCCCCTCCACCCTCAATCTCAGTGGTTGTCAATCAGAGTCACTCGTCCTCTTTTCAATTTCATATTCTTTTTAGCTCTCTGGGTAATCTTGCAATCTCATGCAAAACTCACATCCACTTATTGGAGTCACACGTATATTCATACTCACACTCCTATTCATATTTATATTGCAGCCACAGTGTTGGGCTTGTAAAATTATTTATGGCAATGTGGAAATCATGGGATGCTTGCTTTAATTTGCTATTTAAGGAATTTTTTTGTTAAGCAGGCGACTGTTCGTTGGGCTGTTATTCTGATTGCTTCAATTTTATCAATGGGTCTGCAGGAGAAATGGCCGGCACTGCATGTGTTGGTAGCATCAGGCCAGTTTTTCTTCTTGGATCAGTTTCTCAAAATGGACATTGATGTCAATGCTCTTGATGAGGTATATGTCTCATATGAACTGGAAGCAGAGCTCTTTGAACCTCTCTAACAGCAGAAGGATTTGATGCTAATTATTGCCAGTCTGACCTTCCTTTTGGTGCCAATTCTAACAGGATGGATACACTGCCTTACAGAGGGCAGTGCTAGGAAGGAAAGAGACTGCTGTAACCCAGCTTTTGAGGGCAGGGGCTGATGTGAATGTATGTGACAGGGTAAGTCAACATACATTACCAGTATAAAGGCTCCAATCAACGTTTTCAAGAAGCAAGATCTTGTGTAGCTTTTTAATAAATGCTAAAGCTTTACATTAATTCCAAATAATACACAAGCGCAGGGAAAATGCCCCTTCATAAGGTATCCATAATCATAGTTTTCAGTAATCTGGCCTGTTACATTCAACGAGGATAAGTATCACTTTTGATTTTTCCGATATTGGCCCAAGAAATCATCATTTCGAATAACCCACTCCCTGTAACATCACAAATTTGCTATGATGGGGTCACTTTCATTCCTATACGTCTGTCCATCCAAAATGAAGCACTTGCAGGAATGAATTGTTAAGGTAGCTTTTGACAGTCTGCCACTACAAAATTTTCAGATCCTCGAGTCAGTTGCTTCTCAAGTCAAGCATCCTGTTTAGCAACCAGACTCAGAAAATGCATGTCAGCACAAACGGATCCTGAAGGATGAAACAACATGATGGTTGGTTACTGGAGGCCCACCGGAAGTCCCAGGATTTTACTTATCTTTGCCATTATAACATTCACATATGTCAAAAGAGATTCCAAGGTTGGTTACTGTACATGACCATTGGCTACATCCAAAAGTACCAATTATGTTCGCGGAACGTTTTGTTACTTGCATATGGATCATCGAATCTTCCAGATGTCTCACTGGCAGGGATTTTCTATTGAGCCTTGAAGAGGAGCTCCTTAGACACTCTTTTTGCAAGTATTTAGATGACTTCACTTCTCTAACAAGCTTCATTACAAAACCTAAAGACTTAGCAAATTGTCTATGTCTTGTGTGTAGATTGAGGAGGTTAGCCAAGTCATGCATACCCATTCAGAGAATGATGAAGACATAATAGGAAAAATGAATAAGGTACCTTCAAGGATGGGGGACTCTTCTCACAGGAGAGAAAAATGAAGAAGAAAAAGAATTTAGTGATATGCCTGGTCCTTGTGAGAAATTGCAGGAAGTAAAATACAGATCAAAAGGAAAAGAGGAGGAGAAGGAAAAGTATGAACAAGAGTCAGCTGATGTGTGAGAGCATATGTTTATACTACGGTCTACACATGCTGATGATGTCAGTGGGGATTCATAGTAGCTAGTCCCTGCTATGCGTGATGAAGTTATGGTTTCAACCTTATGAGTGACTATCATGAGGTTGAAACTGCAATATGTTTTGTGTTCTTAGAGGATGAGTTTGGGCATGTTCCTCGATTCATCTAGATATATATAATGTGACTAAGAAGAGCTGAGGATGAATTTGGGCATGTTCCTGGATTCATCTAGATATATATAATGCGACAAAAAAAAAGCTGTTCTTGGTGGTGATGCGTAGTAGCCCTGAAATAAGATATGCAGAGCAGGTTGTGACAGTGCCTACGACCGACATTGAGCTGTTGCTAAAAGATCCAAATCCTTTTGTGAGGGGGAAGGACAGCAAAGGTTACTCAGATTGTGCGGAGAATGAGGATGTCTCCACTAGGGGGGATTATGACCTCTCTAGGTGGAGTCTGACGACATTGTTGACAATGGCAGGAGCATCAGCTCAGAGGTTCACTTAGTATTGATGTGGAGGGTGCTTCTGGGAGGTACCTGCCTTGCTGCAACTTAATAGAATATAAGATAATGCTCACGCAAGGTCCGTATACCAGCCAAACAAGAGAGCTTGCAGCGAACATCCCCTAGATCACACAACTTAACATGAAACAGTAACTCACTCCATGTGCATGCATGTAATGAAATAACACTTCAGATCTGAAAGAAGTACACTCAGATGTACAGCCAAAAGAATAAAGATAGATGTACAAATACAGGTACGCTGCACCTACTGAAGTAGACTCCTCTCAACCACATGCCTTCAGTAGGCTTCAGTAGTTACAAGCATCATCACTCCTACTCCCCTTTAGTGCACCACCCACGGTGACATACGGCTCTTCTACCTTGCTGTAGATCTTTCACTGTAGTAGGCACCTGCAAGGTTATGCTGTTTATCACTAGAGCTCTCTGCCCTTCACCCTTGAAGGTGATCTCAGGATGAGATGCTGGATCTGCCTCTACTCTTCACCCTAGAAAGTTATATGCAGGCTGAAATCCTGAATGGGTGGAACCCTCAGGTGGGGCTCCTTATGTAGGGGATAAACACCCCATATCTGGCCGACCTGCAGTTTGCAGCCAGCCTAGCCCAGCCGACCTCTAACGGTCGACTGGCATGATCTGCTGCTGACTGAGCCTGGCCCACCGTGACCTGCCATGTGGCAGGCTGACCGGTCTGTGGCCTGCTCTCTGCCCTAATCACTCCTGCAGCTGCCGACCAGGATGTTAGGCCTATAAACGGCCCCTCATAGGCGCCTCTGTTGCTGGCCTTTTCCCAGCCTATCAACTAATGGGCCAACCAAATATTTTTGGCCTCCCAGGGCATCTGTTTTGTGTGCAATCTCTATGACACTCTTCTACATGATGTCCCTCTACGATTGTGAGAACTTTATCAATGAAAGCTGGGTGTCCTCCCCTGTTTGCATTCATTTGCTCTACAATGCATTTCAACAGGGTATCAAAAGTTTATTGGGATAAGAGAGAACTTCAACAGCGAACAATTTTCACATTAAGAACCTGCTTCTCATAATGGATTGCAAAGGGAAGTCAAGAGCATCCAGATGTTTTTTGCAGAGTAGAGGCATGTCCTCTGCAATTCCTTGCCTGACAAGAAGGGTTTTGCAGGTTTGAAGCAATTTTCAGCTTGCAGGAGATGGAAGTAGTAGTCAGGGACATGCTGCTTTCACACGTGAAAATTTGCTTGCCTCACGGATTTGTGAGAGGTTGTTGGTGGTTTAAAGAGGAAAGAAAAAAAGAGCAATTGTTATCATCAATCTCTTAGAATGAAAGCATGTGGTTGCTCAGATTGAGAAGATAGATATTGCAGGATGTAGCTTGGAATACATCACATATTCTAGCCTTGAAAAATAAGCTTGGCTCAATGAAACACAGAAACAGAAGGAATAGAGATTTTAGTTCCAGAATCAAGGAGATTCAGCATTAGATGTGAAAACTAAAAGAGTTACATTTGGTTTGGGTAGTTCTTAATTAGCCCGAGCCACTTCAGTTTTATGTAAGTAGCCATGCTGCATCCTATGAGGATAAGAAGAAAAAGGGATTTGCTGGAAGCTAGGTTATTGAGCATCTAAATACTGGAAAAAGAAGGGAGACATGGGTGAAGGCACTTTCACAAGAGTAGGCACAAGAAAAACCAATGGTAGAGGGAGTAGTAGAGGAGCATTTGCAGGAAGAGACAGACACAAACATGGTTATGCTCGATGATATGCAGGTGATTAGATCCAAGATATCCAGGGTTCAATTGACATGGATGGGTATGATTTTAAGTATGGCATGGAGTTGCTTGTACTAACATTTCATTTTATTTAATTGCTCATTTACTCATAATTTTGTTTAAATTTGCTTACAACTCCCTTCTTTCCTTTGTTCTAAAAATTTTAATTTGTCAAATTGGATATATTCTAGTCTTATGAAGGTAAATATGATCCTGAATTCCCATGTGGAAATGGTCAGACGTTTTTAATCAAGGGAACCGGTGATATCCCTACATAGTTTATTGTAGTCTGTATTTTACATAATATATTATGGTCTTAAGATCCCATATATCAAACATGTTTCTAGGCAGAACTTCTCTTAAGATTTTGAAATGTTTTTATTCAAAACCTACCAAACACGTTTCTAGAAACGTCTGTGGTAGCATTGACCTTGTTTAGTAGCCTAAAATCTTGGAGGTTGTTCCACATGCATCTTCTCCTCTAGGTGTCTATTAAAAGCTGATCGCATTTCCATATGAAGTACTGGCCAGTTGGTATTTGCACCTAAATATGTGGAACCATCCCGATGGTTGTCATCCTTGCGATTGGAGCAAGTGTTATTTATGGGTTGAATTTTTATGCATACGTGTAGCCTTTGGCTACCAATCTAGCCTTGCACTTACCTTGAGAGCTGCTTTGGAATTTTAGTTGACTTTGATCTCAATTGTCATGGCCTCCTCCCAATGTGTTTTCTTTTGTAGCTGTAAATGTCTTCGTTTCCAAAATGTCATTCAGGACAGTCATTAATTTGGCTTGGTCTTCATGAGTTTGGAGTCTCTAAGATCTCTTGGCAGCATCTGAACTAGACTTACAGTCATCAACCAATGCATTGCACTCCTCCAAAGTCCTCTTGTACCATCATGAAGTTTGTCTGTTTTTGCTAGAGGTGCCCCTTGTGAGGTTGTGTTGGCTTTACCTCGTTGGCTTTCTTCTTTTCCACTTCTGTATCTTTGTGGCCTGCCTCTATGAGAGTTGGAATGTCTTCTTGGAATCCACCACTGTAGGCAGGCTGCCAACTCAGCATTTGTACAGCCAAATGATGGCCTGGACTTGTCAGCTATTTATGTGGCAGTCGGTTGTATGTAGCAAACTGCATGTGTGGCTGCAAGTCAGTGTTGATGTAGCAGTCGGGTCACATGGCAGGTCAGCCTTTTACTGGTCGGGCTGTTCCTAAACCTGGTTGGCCTGTTCAGGGCCTTCCCAAGGTCTATATAAATTGAGGGTTTCTCCCCCCACTCCATTGCAACCACCACTCCACTCCTTCCATCACTGGAGAACTGAAATGACCTTAAGCATTGTGCCCATATTGTCCATGACAACTCCTGTGTTAGGAGGGTGCTTGGAGGCTACTGACATCCAATAGAAAGGAGAGCGTGGCTACTTGATATTATAATAGGAGATGGAGCTTCTAATTCCTCAATCTCTGGTTGGATCTCATTAGGCATATCCTCTGGCACATCACCCTTGAAAGGTTTAAAGAGACTCACATGGAAAGCATTGTGAATTCTCCAGTGATCTGGTAGCTTCAACTTGTAAGCTACATCACTTAGTTTCAACCTGTAAGCTACATCCGGTAGCTTCAACCTGTAAGCTACATCACTTAGCTTCTCTGAAATCTGAAAAGGCCCATAATATCTCATGCTGAGTTCGGTCTTTGCCCCTTTCAAAACCCAATCACCTTCATTAAATATCAATTCACGACGGTGATGATTAGTTGCCTTCTTTTGCTTTGCTTGAGTCTTCTGGAGAGGCTGCTTCACCTTCTTATATGCCAGATCCATGTTTTCAACATACCTATCAGCTTCAAAAATCTTATCTTTTGTATGCAAGATAGGTGGAACTTTCTTGCCTCCTTCCACTATCTCAAAAGGAGCTTTCCCAGTGGAAGTATGCATAGTATTGTTGTAAGCAAATTCTACTGAGGGTAGAAACTCCTCCCATTGTGTCTTATGCTCAGACACATAGCATTTCAGCAAATCAAGAGCATCAAATTAGCCTCTTCGGACTGCCCATTTGACTGAGGATGGAAAGAAGATCTTAGCGTAGTGCCCATATTTTCGAAGAGCCCTCTCCAAAAGACGTCGTGCGCGGCTCTGTGTAACTTACGATAGACTAAGGCATCCCCATGGTATTTGAAAATGTTCTGCTTGAACAACTTTGCCATATGATCCGCTGTAATTTTCTTCCTTACTAGAATGAAGTGTGCCTGCTTACTGAACTGGCATATAATAGTTCAAAGACCATCATTCCTTGTAGGTGTCCTAGGAAGATCAAATATAAAATCCATGGCAATGATTTCCCACGGTCTATCTGGGATTGGCAATGGCTGCAACAATCCAGGTGTCTTCTGCCTGCCTTTGACCTTAGCTGCTTTGTGACACAAAGGTGTCCATGCATCATAATGAAGCCATCTCTGAGAGTATAATGGTCATGCCGCTAATCATTAGATAGCTGGTCATAAATCCGTGAGAAATCCTGTGCATATCGGTCCTTCATTGCATCCAACTCACTGTGGTAAGCAATGGTTAATGCGGAAACCTGAGGCTTCCTTGACAATGCATCAGCCACCACATTCTTTTTACCTTTCAGATGCATTATCTGAAAGTGAAATATGGATAAGAAATTGTCCCATCGCATATGCGTCTCAGATGACTTCGTATGAGTGAGGAAGTATCTCAAAGATTGATGATCTGTTTGCACTGTGAAATCAACCCCAAGCAAATAGTGCTTCCATGTAGCAAGGGAATGAATTACAGCCAGCAATTCCTTCTCATAAATGCCTAGATGTCTCTCATCATCCTGCAAAAATCTACTCTCATAGGCCACTACCCGTCCATCCTGCATAATGACCGCTCCAAAGCCATTTTTTCCACATGCATTAGCTTGGACGTGAAAAGCTTTCCGAAGATTTGGTAAGATCAATACTGGGTCTGTGGTTAGCTTTTCTTTTAGCAATGCTGCAATTTGTTTTTCAGCCCACACGAAGGATGCTCCCTTCTTCCGCATAGCATAGAGTGGTGAAGCAATTTCAGCAAAATGGCATATAAATCGCTTGTAGTACGAGCATAAGCCCAAAAAGCTTCGTACTTCATGCAAATTCTGAAGCTGTGGCCAGCTACAAATTGCTTTAATCTTCGCGGGATCCATGCGCACCCCATCCTTTGAGATAATGTGCCCCAGAAAGTGAATCTCAGGCATAAAGAATTCACTTTTCTTTGCATTTACAATCAGCCTATGCTTGCTGAGCTCTGCAAACACAATTGCTAGATGCTTCCTATGCTTTGCCTCATCTTTTGAGTACACATTTAAGTACACAATACATCTCTGCCCTCGCCTAGTACCCAGACCACACAAATGTTGAGATATCGAGCTCCACTCGCAATATGCCAGGGTGACCGTTGTGTATTTATGTCACCGACTTGTTAGCTGGAGATGCGGTTGGTACACCGCCCATGAATAATAGGTGGATGACAGCTATCCTTATCTACACTAGTTCGTGGCTCAGTTAGTATGCCACCTTAGTTAGTTGAGTTTGGTTTGAGACCCACATATAGGGTTCTTCTATTTCTTTGTACAAGAGTTCTTTTGGCTTTCACAACTAAGAAGAGGAAAACTGTTTTCAGCCTCCACCTTTGTGTGTATTCTCCCATTGTGCTTGTGAGAAAGCCTTAAGTGAGACTCCTTCTCTCTCTCCCACTATCTTCACATGGTATCAGAGCCTTGTTCGTGGTAAGGAGCTCAAGAAAGCAAACCAAGTTCACGGTGTCTTGGTAAGAGGACCAGTGTTGCTTTCCTATTTCAAGTTTGGGAGCAAATCTCTGCAGGTAGCACAGCCAGAAGTGCAAGAGTGCATTGTCTCAGATTGAGACGCCCTTCGCGGTGTGGCGAGAGCGCAGTATATGCTACGGGAGTAGGCGAAGCCCTTAGTGACTTTATTTTTCTGATTCGAGGCTATCTCGGGGCCCGTTTTGAAGGCGGAAGTTCTTCGCAGGCACTCAGAAAAAGGCCCTGTTTTGGCTGTGCGACCACTGCTCGGCTAGTCTGTGAAAAGTTGCCGCAGAAATTGCATCGTATGCCTGTGTGCAGAGATATTGGGAGTTGCAGATTCATGCTTGTTGCCTGTCGATGCAAAATCGTCACTAGGAAGTGACTGTGTGGTGAAATACCACTTTCGTCAGTTTTGCAGATCTGTCCGTGTGAGGCAAAAGCTGTGTTTTTTGCAGTGACAGAATATTTTGCGGTGTTTTGAAATGGCATCTGATTTTCTTTCACAGATTGTCATTGAAAAGCTTGACAAGAACAACTTCCAGGCATGGAAGTTTAGAATGACGAATTTCCTGACGAATTTCCTTATGGGAAAAGGCTATTGGGAGTTCATTACAGGAAATGAAGAAGAACCTGTTCTTCCTAATGTTCCCAATCAACAGGAAATGCAGGCATTTAAAGGATAGCATGAGAGAGCCAGGAAAGTTATGTACTGGCTGTCTATCAGTATTTCGGACTCCATGATTGTGCATATTCAGGATGCAAGTACGTCGATGCAAGTACGTCAGAGGAGGCATGGGATACTTTGGCAAAAATGTACAGCACAAATACGCAAGCCAGGAAAATGCAACTCAAGCAGGAGCTGCACAAGTGCAGAGAGAAAATATGAGCATCAATGACTACCACATGAAGGTGAAGAAAATTGCAGATGCACTTGCTTCCATTGGGTCGCCAGGGGATGATGACGATTTAGTTTCTGTGACCTTGAATGGTCTAGGAAAGGATTATGCACAGTTCCGGACATCCATTGCCGTCCGTGAAAAATTTCCTGATTTTGAGGAGTTGATTGCTCTTCTAATTTCTGAAGAGCAGAGAAATGGTGGTGCATCTTCTTCAGCAGGAACTTCAAAAGAAACTGTCTTCTACTCAAATGCTGGCAGAGGTAGAGGCAGAGGTAGAAGAGGCCGATCTGTAGGCCGTGGTAGAAATCAGAATATGCAGCAAATGCAAGAAAA
This sequence comes from Dipteris shenzhenensis, assembly GCF_047967505.1. Lineage (NCBI taxonomy): Eukaryota > Viridiplantae > Streptophyta > Polypodiopsida > Gleicheniales > Dipteridaceae > Dipteris > Dipteris shenzhenensis. Next base: position 19,126,132 of record NC_141627.1, read on the forward strand.
CCAGTCCTATGCAGGAGGACGTGGTAACTCTAGAGGCAGGGGGAGCCAAGCCAAAATGCAAACAGCAGTGTTGAATGCTACTACTAAATGGGGCATATGGCTAAAGACTGCTACAAAAAGCAGAATGACATTATGAATGGAAAATTGCAGCAAGGCAATTATGCATCCTCTAGTAGACAGGGTGATGACAGAAATGAGCATTTGTTTATGGTGCAGCATATGACAAATTCTGTGACAAGTGCAGAAGAAAGCAATGATGTGTGGTATGTTGACTCAGGTGCGTCAAACCACATGACAGGTCATGCTGAATGGATGCAGGATGCAAGGAAAATGAAAAAACCAGGATTTGTGGAGACTGGTGATGATACTGCACATCCTATTGTGCAGATTGGCAAAATTCCTTTGTCTATGCAGGATGGGAAAAAGAAATACTTGTCTGATGTATTTCATGTCCCGAACATCACCAAGAATCTGGTTTCTGTTGGTCAGATGGTTGAGCAGGGCTTGCAGGTCAGATTTAATCCTCATGGATGCTTTGTTGAGGATATGAAAAATAATGGTCGCTTGATAGCAAAAGGAAAGAAGAAGGGCAGGATGTTTACGTTGGATGCGGACATGCCTGAATTGAGTGCAGCAATGTTTGCACATGGGACCGGTGTAGTTGCAGATATTGATATCTGGCACAAACGCATTGGTTATGTTAATATACGACTTAAATCAATGCAAGCCCAAAATATTGTTGCAGGATTGCCTAAATTCAAGGTTGCAGAAATGCACAAGGTTTGTGAAGCCTGTCAATTTGGGAAACAGGCAAGGAAACCTTTTCCTAGGCATGTTCAACCTAACAGTAAAAAGCCATTGGAATTAATCCACTCTGATGTGTGGACTACTAAAGCTGCATCTATTGGTGGCTGTCACTATTTTGTCACATTTATTGATGACTTCAGCAGAAAACTTTGGGTGTATTTTATGAAAAAGAAAAGTGAAGTGTTTGGGCACTTCCAAGCTTTCAAAGCTATGGTTGAAAAAGAAACAGGCCTGCAAATAAAATGCCTAAGGTCAGATGGAGAGGGAGAGTACCTCTCAAATGAGTTTGCAAGGTTCTTGCAGGAGCATGGTATAAAGCAGCAATATTCATGCAGTCATACCCCACAGCAAAATGGAATTGCAGAAAGGAAAAACAGGCATATTGGAGAGGTATCTCGGGCTATGCTAAATGAAAAAGATCTACCAGATTATTATTGGGCTGAAGCAGTTGCTACAGCAGTTTATATAATGAACATGACTCCCACTGCAGCAATACATGGCATGACGCCAGAGGAGATGTATACTGGTAGGAAACCAGATATTTCTCATTTGAAAAATTTTGGTTGCATTGCCTATGTCCATGTGCCAGATGAGTTGAGGTCCAAGTTGGATCCAAAAGCTGAGAAGTGCGTCTTTATTGGTTATTCTTTGCAGCAGAAAGGGTATAGATGCTATAACCCTTCTACTCGTAAGTTTACAGTGAGCAGAGATGTTGTTTTTGATGAGATGAGCAGCTGGTATAAACCAGTAAATGTGATGATTGATGTAGATGCACAAAATGGTAATGCTACACAAAATTCACAGCAGCAATCACAAAATATCAGTGGACCTGCAGTGTCGTCTAGCAGTGGTTCACATACTTCGCCATGGACAGGCAGATTGAGATCAGGAGAATCTCCTCAAAGCAATGCAGAGAGTGGTATGCAGGTATCACGAAAAGGAAAAGAGAAGGTAGATCAGCCCATGTTTGATGTGAATGCAGGTCACTCTTGTGTGGATGGTGAATCCAGTGGCTCAGAACAGAGCATTGATGATGAGTTGGGTATTCCTTCTGTTGTTACACCTGGAGTAAGGAAGACCAGGGATGTTTTGAGAGCACCTGGAAGTGAGCCTATTTTGCGCAGGTCTACCAGGGTTAGGTATCCTGTGGATAGGCTGAAATATGATGGATTTACAGCCATTCACTATGCCTATATGGTCAAAGTGATACAGGAACCAGAACCCACTTCTTTTGAGCAAGCCATGGAAAATGAAAAATGGGAGAAAGCCATGGATGAAGAAATGGATGCCTTGGATGCAAATGCTACATGGGAATTGGTGCCTTTGCCTAAAGACAAGAATGCAATTGGCTGTAAGTGGGTTTATAAGATCAAGCACAATGCAGATGATTCTGTGAATAGATACAAGGCAAGATTAGTTGTCAAGGGATATGCACAGACATATGGCATTGATTATGAAGAAACTTTCAGCCCGGTTGCAAGGATGGCAACCGTAAGAGCAGCCATTGCTATGGCCACATCAAAGGGATGGTCTTTACATCAGATGGATGTAAAGAATGCCTTCTTGCATGGTGATTTGCAAGAAGAGGTCTTTATGGAGCAGCCAGCAGGTTATGTTCATGCTATTCATCCTGAGTTTGTTTGCAGGTTAAAGAAAGCCTTGTATGGCTTGAAGCAAGTACCTAGAGCATGGTCTGACAAGATAGGACAGTATCTTGTCACTATTGGCTTTTAGATTTTCAAGGCAGATTTCTCACTCTATGTGAGAAAAACAGAGAAAGGGATTATGCTGCTTGTCATTTATGTTGATGATTTGATCATCACAGGTGATAGTGATGAAGATATCCTTCATGTGAAAATGCTATTGAGGCAGAAGTTTGAGATGAAGGATTTGGGAGAGCTGCATTATTTCTTGGGCATTGAGGTGATTAGATCACCAAGTGGGATACAGCTCTTGCAGAGGCAGTATGGATTGGACATGCTGTCCAAATATGGGATGACAGGCTATAAGCCTATTTCAGTTCCTTTGGAGCAGAATGTGAAGTTGAGCGCAGATGCAGGTGAGCTTCTGGAAGACCCTACTATGTACAGACGCATAGTAGGAAGTTTGATTTACATGACTATTACCAGGCCAGATTTGAGCTATGCTGTTGGGTTGGTAAGTCAGTTTATGCAGGCTCCAAGGAAACCGCATTTGGATGCAGCTAGACGCATACTCAGGTATGTGAAGTCCACATTGCAGTATGAACTATTTTATGAGGCTGGGGTTCAGATACAGTTGCATGGATACACTGATGCTGATTGGGCTGGTAGTAGTTCTGATAGACGATCTACCAGTTTATATGTGTTCTTTTTTGGGAGTGCTGCAGTCACTTGGAGCAGCAAGAAACAGCCTACAGTTGCCTTGTCGAGCACAGAGGCTGAGTACAGGGGTGCAGCAATGGCTGCATGTGAGGTAGCTTGGTTGCATAAGCTACTCTATGATATGCATCAGTCTACAGATGGGCCAGTTGTCATTTATTGTGACAACATGAGCAGCATATACTTGGCAAAGAACCCAGTCTTTCATGCTAGAACAAAGCACATTGAGGTACATTATCACTATGTGCGGGAGAAGGTTTTACTAGGTTTTATTGATCTAGTTTATGTCAGCACAGAGGATCAGGTAGCTGACATATTCACGAAAGCATTGGGCGCAGAGAAGCTGCGCAAGTTCAGAGACCTGCTTGGTGTGCAGGAATTGGGATTGAGCTCGAGGGGGAGTGTTGAGATATCGAGCTCCACTCGCGATTCCACTCGCGATATGCCAGGGTGACCATTGTGTATTTATGTCACCGACTTGTTAGCTGGAGATGCGGTTGGTACACCGCCCACGAATAATAGCTGGATGACAGCTATCCTTATCTACACTAGTTCGTGGCTCAGTTAGTATGCCACCTTAGTTAGTTGAGTTTGGTTTGAGACCCACATATAGGGTTCTTCTATTTCTTTGTACAAGAGTTCTTTTGGCTTTTACAACTAAGAAGAGGAAAACTGTTTTCAGTCTCCACCTTTGTGTGTATTCCCCCATTGTGCTTGTGAGAAAGCCTCAAGTGAGACTCCTTCCCTCTCTCCCACTATCTTCACAACAAAGGCATCCTCGCTCCCCACTCGAAGCTCAGTTCACACAAGCTCAGACCTACATGAAGCCAAGAAGATCAAGAAAACTCAGATCTTGAATCAAAAAACGGAGAGGAGGATGCTTCAACCACGCATGAATACAATGCAACATTGAAAAACAAAGACAAGAGACGAGAAGTCAAAGGATACATTTCAGCATGCATGAAGGTCACTCAGGACAGCAAAAGATTAAGGAATATCACTGTTTCTGCACTATCATACTTCTGCAAATAAACAGGGTCAAACAGTGAGTTTGCAAAATGCCTACATGTGGTTGTGTTGAAGATAAATGGGGAAAACAGGCCCTAGATGTTGCTATGGCAACCTACTCATTAGGGACACCCAACAAGGTTGCAGAAAATGTCCTTACCAGCTTCCATAAGACTTGCACAGTCCTCATGGAGAAGATGGATAGTCTGGAACATGGTTGACATGTACGATCACGTTCGATGCGTGCCGTTCGATATTAGTGCGGTACTAAACAAACTAAAAAATCTTAGGTGTACGTCCTATGGTACGTTCGATACAAAAAAAATAGAGTTTTAGAGTAAGTTGAAACACAAACATGTCCATGACTTGATTGTTGAAAGTTGAAACACAAACATTCTAGAATCTACATGTTGCATAGGTGCAATTTGCAAAACTGAAAAGGACCAAAGATATATCATGATTCGTGACATAAAGTAGTGTTGGGGTAAGTATGATCAAGGGCTTGCTCTATGGTGCATGTGTGCATCTAGGGGAGTCACATGTGTGTTTGTGTGTGTTGTAAAGGCACATCAAGTGCTATGATGTGTCTAGTGTGTGTGACCTAAGTGATGATGTAAGACAAAGGCAATCCCACTGATGTAGGGATTGATTCCCACTGATGTAGGGGCTGATTGCCACTATGTAGGGAAGGTATTACCTTCTCCCCTTTTCTATAAGAGAGAGTCCTCTCTCTCACAATCATAATAGAGATCTACGATCTTTCTTTCATCGTGCTCTCACACCTCTTGCAAGATGCATCTATTCTATCCTACGGGATCCTACAAATGGTATCAGAGCTTTAGGTTCTAGATCTAGCCTAGCCTAGCATTAGATGCTCTCTCTAGCATAAACTACTAGTTTCTCATCTTCTCAATTTTCCTTCTTCTTCCCCAAATCTTTGAGAGCTCTGTTCTCTGCCTACAAACGACCATTGCTCAAACCCTTTGAGCTGCAAACTCCTCACGTATGAGCGAACTTCCAGCTTCAAGCATTTAGGGAAATTTCATCTGTATGCGCAATGCCAACACTCACACTCCTCGACGAACTTTCGTGCAATTCCGCCTCTGTACCTACCTATCTGCAAATTCCTCTGAGCCCGTGCTGGACGACATTGAGGGCAAGCTGCTACTAAAATCTGAGCTCATTTGGACAAGGAATGGAGGCGCAACAGTGGAGGCGCAACAGACGAAAAACCAGTCGGTCTTCTCAAGCTTGGCTATGGCGACCTGACGCAACATTGCGTCCCTCCTTGCTGGTAGAAGGCCCTTCTTCCTGCATTAAAATCCACTTGAATAGAGCTATGAGCTGTGAGAATTGCACCCTCCAAGTTCTGGTCTCTGTTTTGGACAGTTTTGACAATGTTGTGAGTTTGATGCTACATTAGATGCTACTTTAGCATTTCTGATGTTTTCACGTGTTGAATAGCTTCAGTTTAACTATGGCTACAGCTTTGCTTTAAGTTGCTACACCTGGATTTGCTTGGAATGCTTTCATTTAGCCACCTCTATGAAGCATGCAAGTGAAAGCATCATTTCCATTATGTTTTGTAGTATGGAATTTGGTTGCAAGTCTTTGCTACTCTAAATCTCTCATGGCTACCATCTTGAATATATATAAGTTCAATGGTAAAGGCTTTCACACATGGCAGATGAAGATTAAGTTTGCATTGATGAGGGAAAACCTCTGGGGGCTTGTCAAACCGGCTTCAACTTCTTCTTCAATAGCCTCTAATGCTGGAGAATCTTCAGCTCCGACACGCCCGGCAAGAGATCCTGCTAGAGAGGAGAAAGCCTATGGCATCATTGCTCTTGGCTTAGGAGATGACTATATTCATCACATCTCTGATTTAGAGTCTCCTTCTGAAGCTTGGCAGAAGCTTGACATTATTTTTTGTGCTAGCTCTCACATCTCAAAATTGTCACTTAAGATTGCTTTCTTTGAATTGAAGATGGTTAGTGGCACTCCCTTGGCTGCCCATGTCAATTACATGCGGAGTCTCATGACTCAACTTGCTTCTATCAACTCTCCAATCACTACAGATGATGCAATGGCAGTATTGCTCAAAAGTATGCCTGAAGATTATGATCATGTTGTTACCACTTTGAAAAATCTTCCTAATCCTAATCTTGAAGGTCTTATTTCTGCTCTTCAAGAAGAAGAAAGGCACATGGAACTCCGGAGAGGCAATGACACAGCCTACCAGAGAGGCAATGACATAGCCTATGCCATAAAAAGTCAAAGGGGCAAGTTTTCACCTTGCAAACATTGTCAGAAGACAAATCACCTCTCAAAAGATTGCTTCAAGATCAATCCATGCAAACATTGTGGCAAAAACAATCACCATGAGAAGTATTGTAAAGCCAAAACGGAAGAAACTACAAAGTCAGAAACTGCCAATCTACTTTCATTTGATGAGTCTCCACATGATGAAGACTATGCTTTTTAGGCACTTTGTTTATCATCACTTGGTCAAAATTTTGAGGTTCTCTGCCTGGAGTAGTACTCCAAAAAGAATATGTAAATCACCTCTGGTCACCATATGATGTAGACCATGTGATATGTGTTTTGACTATCCCATTTCTGTAAACCTCACACCCTTGGGAACCCTTCCTAGCATGAGATTCTAGCCATAGATTAATCCTTGACCACCATGAGATGGCATGAGAAACTATGAGACTAGATGTATCCTTGACACTGCAAGAGGCAATCCCTTGAGGGGGGTTTGTTGGGGTAAGTATGATCAAGGGCTTGCTCTATGGTGCATGTGTGCATCTAGGGGAGTCACATGTGTGTTTGTGTGTGTTGTAAAGGCACATCAAGTGCTATGATGTGTCTAGTGGATGTGTCTAGTGTGTGACCTAAGTGATGATGTAAGACAAAGGCAATCCCACTGATGTAGGGATTGATTCCCACTGATGTAGGGGCTGATTGCCACTATGTAGGGAAGGTATTACCTTCTCCCCTTTCCTATAAGAGAGAGTCCTCTCTCTCACAATCAAAATAGAGATCTTCCATCTTTCTTTCATTGTGCTCTCACACCTCTTGCAAGATGCATCTATTCTATCCTACGGGATCCTACAAGTAGTGAGTACAAAAAGGGGGACCAAGGTCTAATATAGATGGAAAAAGTTTTATGAAAAACTTTACTACTACAGGCAAGAGCCTAGGGCCTAGGCCCTAGGTCCTAGCCTCTAGGTACTCCCATCACTGTCAAATCCAAGACTATGATCACTCTCACTAGAGGATGATGAGGATCCATGAGACCCCTCACCATAGTCACCCTCACTAAGAACATTTCCCTCCTTATCATACTCCGGCTCTCTAGCCACAGGGGTGTCCTCAGCAACGGATGTGGTTGATATGCTCTCGGAGCCACGCCTCACATAGGTTCGGGGAGTTGATGTCACGGATGTCCTGATACGGGTTGTGGATGCTCTGCTACCACGAGTGCCACCAACTGGAGTGGTGATCCTTCTCCCAATGCGAGTGTGTGACACTCGTCGATCTATCTCCTCCAGCTCCAAGTAGAGGTCCCTGAAAATCTGGTCCTGCTTTGGATCATGCTCTCTGGTAACACTTTTAAGCTTATCTGCCGATAGCTTGCACTCATCCACATTTACCTGAAAATTTGATGTGTGCACTGTAGTTAGAACTTCCTAGTATGGAAAGCAAATATGATTTTACAATATAGGAAGTTGAAAAGTCTACCTGTCTAGCCATAGGCATCTCATGCATATTGCGCAACATACGTAAGTTAGAGCGACAATAAATAAGCCGCTCCAATTGTTTTGTGCTAAGCTTGTTGTGTATCTTTGTGTGAATGAGAGAGTAGGCAGACCAATTCCTCTCACATGCACCAAAGGAGCAATCCTAATGTACATTAAGATTCAAACATTAATGTTAAGTAAACGATTTCAAGATTGAAGAGCCTAGAGGTATGAATTTAAATATTAGAGTGTAACGTGTTCTAGCTTTAGATTTCTAATTACCAGTGCAAGACCCTCATAGCTACTTTTTGTAGATGGGGCAATTGGTACCCAAAAGACTCCCACCAGAAAAGAGGTTTTTTGACTAAGGAGTCCCTCTTCCAACACACGGTGGAAGCAAATGCGGTTCCCCTTTGGTCGTTGTAGTTAATAAGTTCTTGAAGAAATGCACCATGCTTGTTCTCATGCAAGGATTTAGGAAGATATGCATCTTTATCAGAGGCCAACTCCGAGTCCGTAAAGAGAGAGGGGGCCTTGAAAGCGGGATGCATGAGGGCAGCAAAACCATGGATGGGTCGTTTCATCCACTTCCACCTCTTGTTGACATGAAAGAGGATATCATCCCGCTTTGGTGTGGTATCCAAGATATCACTAATATCCAAAGCATAACGATAAGTTAGAGTCTAGATACTGTTCACCAAAATGGGGATCAATCTTACTTGCGAGATAGCATAGAGGATGGGCAAGCCCGAGGCACTTACAAAGCCACTAGTGCTGAAGTTCCGTATAGCCATGTACAAAAAGACCCTCATGAGCACGAGAGCGACTTTGAAGGGAACCGAGATCTACCTGGATGACGGCCTCACACTTCTACAGCAGGATCACCGAAGGGAAGGTATGGTACGAGTAATGGCAGCGAGGGAAGCATGGAAATGGGCTGCATACAGGGATGGTAGGGTGGTCATCTGAGATAGAGGAGACAAAGAAGATAAGGAAGAGAAGGAAGAGGGAGAATTATGACGGTGTCGTTCTCATGGGATGGGTGCACACGTCGGACTGAAAATAGCAGTATGGAATTGTAATGGCAACGATGGTCTGACCTAGGAGGCTTCTTGGAGACACATAATGATAGAGATATGATCTTCTACACCAAGACACACGAGAGCCCAAAGAGAGGACTGCCCACAGTAACAGGATACACATGGGAGTCAGCTCACAGGAGGGAATTGAAGAGAGAGAGCGGAGTACGAGGTTCCGAGGAGTGGCGGTTCTTTTCAGATCACACCTGAGACCACTCATATATGTGGTTTGGAGAGAGGAGCACGCACGACACATGTGGATACGAATTCAGCTTCCAGATGCCTGACCCATCTTCATTGCGGTGTGTTGCTTTCCTCCACGCTTCCCTCCAATTGTTCTAGTGGCACACCCAGCTCCTTGTAGATAATGTTACATCCAGGAGCTGAGAGGGGGTGTTGGAGGTCAGCATCTCTTGATGTACAGGTTAGTTCATGAGTGAGAGGGCCTTTGTTTTGGGTGTGTCCGCCCCTTGTGAGGATAGTGTAGAGTAGGTTGTGGGCAGATTTGCTTATGTGGTGGCCCCACTTGGGAGCTTCAATACGGGGATTGTGTGGCTGTTGGGCCTGCTTGTTCCCACGTGGCAGCCTCAGTGAGGTCTATGGGGGGGGCCTGTGTGGCCACCTTATGGAGCTGCAGACCCGCCCCTTGGAGGCCTTTTATAGGCAGTGGTGGCGTCGGCCACCTAGGATGCCTGTCGGCCTATTTGTGGCAGGGGGTCAGTCACATGGGAGATTAGGGTGGCCTATATAGGGTAGGAGTCATCCTTCTAGAGTTTGTTAGTCGGTCCATCCAGAGCAAGGGGTTGGCCTGCTGTGCCAACCGACTAAGAGGGGGGGGGGGGACTGCCTATATATATAGCCCCCCCCTCCTCACTTGTTGTTCATCTTAGTGGAGCCTCACTTGTGCACAGTGGAGGTTTCCCCCAGAAGCTCAGGGGGTTTGTCCCGAGATCCCTTGCAATCTCGCTCAGTTTGTGCTTGGTTTGGTTTTCTTTCGCCTTTTCTGGTCAGTTCTACTGCACTTCTCAGAGCTTGAGGGGCTGATCCATAGCAGCCAAAGAAGACTACCTATAGCAAGCATTGCTTGCTGCCTATAGGATGGATCTACAAGAAGGAGGGAGCAATGTGTAGGCCATCTTCTGTTGGTTCTAGTGATGCCCTATAGGCCATGGTATGTGCCCTGTAGGCATAAGTGTAGGCACTTATAGTGTTAGTGCCTTTTAGGCCACAAAGGACACTTAGTCCTATGTGACACCTTAGGACACTTAGTCCTAGGTCTAGGTACAAGTACTTTGTACTTGTATGTTTTTGACTATCTAAGATTTTTTTGACGTGACGGCTGTTCTACTTCAACTCTTTTGTACCTGTACTCTCTCTCTCTTCTCTACGATCCTACAGTGGTATCAGAGTAGGTTTTGCTCTTGTCTTCCAGCTCTCCTCAGCCCCGAGTCCTCCATTGCTCATTGGGAATTTGCTGCCCTGCTGGTCGACACATCTCTAGCTGCTGCAGCTTTTTCGAGTACCTGCGCCGTACAGCCCGTACGTGAGCAGACGTACAGATCCTGCACACGTACATCGCCGTACTTGCGCGTCGTCGTACGTCTGCATCATCGTACCTACGCGTCGTCGTACATCTGCATCGCCGTACATCTGCGTCATCGTACACGTACATCGCCGTACCTGCGCATGGGAGCCTCCGTACAACTGTAGTACTTCAGATCCCCGTACAACGTACTGCCGTACTTGAGGGGATCGTACAGCCGTACACCGTACTTGAGCTGTCCGTACAGCTAGTACTTCTCTCGAGACCTCCGTATAGGTGTTGCACGTGTGAAGTCTCTTGCAGGACATTGGCAAAAATTTGGGGCTTTCAATACCTTTCATCTCCTCTAGTTGCAACCTCTTGCAAGAACACTAGAGATTCGGGATTTGGTCTGCAATTTCTTTTTCATTGCAGTACATTGAGTCACATTTGCAGGACATTGAGTCATTTTACAGAACATTGAGTCACTTTTGCAGGACATTGAGTCAGATTGCAATAAATTGGGTCACATTTGCAAAATCTCAGCAAAATTTGGGGCTTTTCTGCATTTGCCCTCTTTTTGGCCTATTTGCCCTCAATAAATTTGGGGCTTTTGCCAAATTTGCTGTTTTTTGCAGTGAACATTGCCTGTCACAGTCACATTTGGGTCAGATCTGCATTTGCCCTTTGATTTGGGTCTGAAATTTGTAGATATTTGCTGTCATTTTTTGGGACAGCCAGCTTTTTGCAGTGATAGCCTTGAGGCTTTTGGGTTTTCAGGTCTTTTTCAGGGTATCACATTTGCTATGGCTGGGAACAATGAAGATTTATTTGGAGTTCTTTGTGAAGATGATAAGTTGGATGGCACCAACTATCCGATGTGGTCTTATCTCATGAAACATATTCTTGTTGCAAAGCATTTGTGGAATATTGTTTCTGGAGCTGATCTGAGGCTAGCCAATGCTACAGTGGTTGCCTCTACTGCTGGTCCTTCTGCAGGGGGTACTCCTCCTGATGCCTCTTCCTGAAGCACTCCTGCTGCTACTCTTTCAACTCAAGAACAGTCAAGATGGGATGCAAGAGATGCAAATGCACATTCATGCATTGCTTTATCATGCAAGAGAATCATTATTCCACACATCCGGTCTTGCAAGACAGCAAAGGATGCTTGGGATAAATTGGCTTGTCTCTATCAGATTCGCAATGAAGCTCGTGTTGCATATTTGAGAAGGCAGTGGCCATGGGTAATCCAGACCACTATTCTTTTGATCAGCTAGTTACTTTGCTTTTGCAGGAAGAGCAAAGTAGAGCTAACAGACAAGCCATTATTCCTGATTATGCATTTGCTTCACAGCAGACAGGAAGAGGCAAGGCTTCCAAGCCTATGGGCAAGCCAAAATCTGTGCATAGCAGCTGCAATTCCTCCCATGCATCTTAAAATACAGCAGATAAGCCAAAGAAGAAAAGATGCAACTATTGTCGCAAGCCTGGACATGACATTTCAGAATGCAGGAAGCGCATTGCTTCGGAGAAAAAGAAAGCAGGATTGACAGTTAATGCCTCACATGCTATTGAATCCCATGAGCCAGCAGATGCTTCACACGCACATGCTCTTCAGGATGATTGGGCATGGGCTGTCCATTGCTCATTTGATCCCTCCAAAGCTGATGCACTCTTTACTGCTAATGATGCTCAGTCCTGGTACTTTGATAGTGGTGCTTCCAAGCATGTCACATCTTGCAGACAGTTGTTTCATTCTCTAGCTGATGCACCTCAGGGGGGACTGTTACATGTGCTAATAATGCTTCATATGCTGTAAAAGGAGTTGGAGAGGTGCAGCTCACGTCCATTTCCAGCCATCCTGTCACTCTGACAAATGTTCTTTTTGTGCCTGGCATTGAAGTCAACTTGATTTCAATTTCAGCAATTGCTACTTCAGGTTTCAGAGTAATTTTTGATGGCTACAGATGCCTAGTATATGATCTTCGTGATGACAATGCCATAGTTCTCACTGGCACTTTGCAAAAAGGGCTTTATCACCTTGATCATCATCCAACTGCACTTTCTATTGAAGCATTGGCTATTTCAGATTCACAACTTGCTGAAACTCATCTTTGGCATGAGAGAATGGGCCATCTCAATTATAGAGCTCTTGCAAAGCTACATTCACAGCAGATGGCAAATGATGTATCTCAGATTCACACAATTTCCAAACGTGTGTGAGGGTTGTCTTTTGGGTAAAATGCATCGATTTCCTTTTCAAAAGAATTGTCCAAAACTCTCACAAAGGAAATTGCAGCTAGTACACAGTGATGTCTGTGGCCCAATGAGGACAAATGCCATTGGAGGATACAAGTATTTCATGACTCTCATTGATGATTTCACAAGGTATTGCTGGGTATATCCTTTAAAGGCCAAATCTGAAGTTTTCTTATGCTTTCAGAGATGGCTGAATATGGTTGAGAATGAATCAGGAAGCAAGCTTGTCACCCTCAACACAGATGGGGGGGTGAGTATATGTCAAAGGAGTTTGATGCATTTCTGTCCTCACGGGGCATTATTCACTCATACACTCCTCAGCAGAATCCTGTTTCTGAAAGGAAAAACAGGTCCACAATGGAGATGGCCAGATTCATGCTTAAGGTCAAGTCTTTGCCCAATAAATTTTGGCTTGATGCAGTAATGTGTGCCAACTATGTGCTGAATAGATCACCTACACGGGCATTGAAGACTATTACACCTTACGAAGCATGGAAAGGCAGGAAGCCTTCACTTTCACACATGAGAGTTTTTGGGTCTCTTGCATATGTTCATGTACCATCTCAGCTGAGACATAAGCTTGATGACAAGGCAATCAAATGCATATTTATTGGTTACAGCCAGGAGAGCAGAGGGTATCGGTTATATCAACCAAATACTAGGAAGATTATTGTCAGTAGAGATGTGATCTTTGCTGAACATTCAGCTTCTCCTCTTGTGGACTGCAAAGCAAAGCCAGATGTTGACATGTTTGATGCCTTTGAATCTTGGTTACCTATGCCATCATCAGAAGAGGATTTTGAGTAGCAACATGAGCCTCCTGCAGGCCCTCCACTAAGCAATAATCAGCCTCAACCTCATGCTGATTTGCAGGTTTCTCTTCCGGCACAAAATGATCCCACTACTCATGATGCAGTCATTGAAGAAAGAGTTGTCAATAGATAGCAAAGGCAAGTTCCCAGATGGCTTCTTGATACATTGAGGGACAGCAAACAAGATCAGCCTTTTGCTGCCCGGACAAGATCAGGGAATGGACAGCATGGTCACTTTCTTGAGTTTGCACTCCTTGCTACAGCTTGCAATGAAGAGCCTTTGTGCCATAAAGATGCTTTTGACAGCAAAGAGTGGATGGATGCAATGAAAGCTGAGTTGCAATCTATTGCCAAAAATGACACATGGGAATTAGTAGATCTCCCACCTGGCAAGCATGCCATTGGAACGCGGTGGGTCTACAAATTAAAAAGGAAATCTGATGGCAGCATAGATCGATACAAAGCCCGTCTTGTTGCAAAAGGGTATGCCCAACAACAAGGCATTGACTTTGAGGAGACGTTTGCTCCCACATCCAGGATTACTACCATTCGATGTGTCATTGCCATTGCAGCCCATCATCATTGGCAAGTGCACCAACTTGACATCAAGACCGCTTTTCTTCATGGGGATCTGCAGGAAGAAGTCTATGTCACACAACCTCCTGGCTTTGAGGTTGTTAATTTTGAAAATAAGGTATGCCGGCTTAGAAAAGCCCTTTATGGTTTGAAGCAGGCACCCAGGGCATGGTATGCCAAAATTCATGCACACTTACTATCCCTTGGTTTTCAGAATAGTTCCACAGAACCCACTCTTTATGTCCGTGGGAGTGGATCTGATTTTTTAGTGCTGATTTTATGTGAATGATATGCTCATCACGGGCCCAGATACTCAGCAAATTGCAGCTTTCAAGGCTGATTTGCAGCAGATTTTTGACATGTCAGCAGACATGGGACGGCTCCATTATTATTTGGGCATTTAGTTTGCTCATGTTGAGGGGGGTATCATGATGTCTCAGTCCAAGTATATTGGACAGCTCCTTTATCGTTTTCAGTTTGAGGATTGCAAGCCAATATCTACTCCAGTGGACGCTAGCTTCAATTCTCAGCTCATGATGGGAGCCCACCATGTGATATCACTCTTTATCAGCAGGCTGTTGGATGCCTTATTTATTTATGTCACACCAGACCTGACTTGCAGTAGTATGCAGTATCTTAGCTCAGCAGATTCATGCACATGCCTAGCTCACAGCATTGGCAGGCAGTGAAGAGAGTCTTCAGATATCTTAGAGGCACTCAGGATTTAGCCCTCTTCTATGGTGATTAGGGTTCACTTACCATGCATGCTTACACGGATAGTGACTGGGCAAGATGTTCCGACACCAGAGTGTCACATAATGGTAATTTTTTTTTGCTTGGAAATTCATGTATCTCTTGGCTCAACAAGAAGCAACCAACAGTTGCCACGTCTAGCTGTGAGGCTGAGTACAGGGCAGCTTTCACCGCTACAGTAGAGTGTGTTTGGCTTCGATAGTTACTTACAGATCTTGGTATTTGCCAGACATCCTCCACTATTGTCTACACTGACAGCCAGAGTGCTTTGGCCATTGCGCGTAACCCAGTGTTTCATGCGCGTACCACTATCATTATGTTTGGGAGCGGTTGTCAACAGGAGACATAGAGTTGTCCTATCTTCCCACAGAGGACAACATCGCAGATATGTTTACCAAGGCACTTCCTCGTCCCAAGTTCGAAGTCTTCCGAGAGGCTTTACACTTGGTTCCCTTTGTTACATGATCTGACATTCCTTGTACATTCATAGGTGGCTATATCCTTTTGGATGAACATGTGCCACCATGACCAGAAACTACCAGGTATTCTGAGACGTTTCTAGAGTACTTCAGCCCATCCCATGGAGGGGGGTTTGTAGGCCATCTTCTGTTGGTTCTAGTGATGCCCTATAGGCCATGGTATGTGCCTTGTAGGCATAAGTGTAGGCACTTATAGTGTTAGTGCCTTTTAGGCCACATAGGACACTTAGTCCTATGTGACACCTAGGACACTTAGTCCTAGGTCTAGGTACAAGTACTTTGTACTCGTATGTTTTTGACTATCTAAGATTTTTTTGACGTGACGGCTGTTCTACTTCGACTCTTTTGTACCTGTACTCTCTCTCTCTTCTCTACGATCCTACACAATGATCCTCGAAATCCATCTGTCATTTCGACAAGAAAGGTATTTGCAGTTTGCTCCTTGAAATCCATTGGTCATTTGGACAAGGAAGGTATTTTCAGTTTGCTGGTTTTTGGATAGCAATGTCACAGTTCTAAGTTCTTCTATCTGTCACAAAGAACAGAGATTTGAAGATTACCTAGAGAAAGCATTGCTTGCTGCCTAGAGGAGGGATCTACAAAAAGGGGGCAACTAATTATCCTTGAGATCCATGTGGCTATTTCTTTTTGCTGTTTGCTCTCCCACTGTGGAGTTCTCTTGCAGCAATAGCACGATGTGCTATTTTTATTTCTCATCATAGGCATCAGACTTTGGTAGGGGTGCCTATTTTAGCGGCCCTCAGGTTTCATTGTATCTGGTTTCCTTTCAGTGTCATAGATCCTTTGGTCTTTCATAGATGTTAATAAACTCTCTCTCTCTCTCTCTCATTTCTCTTTCTTATTTTGGTTAGTCCTCAGGCTAGCACACAGGGTAGCTAAGCAAAGACTAACAACATAGCAAGCTTTGTAAAGATTTCTTTTCACTGGATGTAAAAGACCACTATTAGTTAATAGTGTCCCTCAGTGTCCCATTGATCCTGAACGGTCTCAAGCGGATGGAAAAAGATGCCAAGGGAGAGTAGAATATGCCAACTATGTGATCAAGGTATGGTTGAAACAGAAGAACACATGGTAATGATATGCCCTCACTATGCACACATTAGGGAAGAGTTCAATCACCTCCTTGAGGGACATAACAAACTGGCTGATTTGCTGCATAAAGGGTCACCTTCAGCTTTAGGAACATTTGTGTATAAGCTCTTCAAGCATAGGAATCCACCTGAATCCTAGAAGGTGGTTTCTCTTTCCACCCTCCCATCTTCGGGAGGAGCTTTCATGTACTTGTGATATTGTATTGCCCAGGTCCCATAGGCCGGTTTTGGTCTTCAGAGGACGATAATATATTCTTCTTCTTCTTCTTCTTCTCTGTGTCTCTCTCTGTCTCTCTCTCATTCTCATCTCTATTTTTATTTTCTGTTTTTTTTTCGCTGTTGAAGTTTTGGTTGTTAGGGTTGTGATTCTCAATACTTGAGATTCCAGAATCTTTCAAAACACAGATGGTTGCTTGGGTGTTGATGAGAACATAAGCACAGCTCTGCTTGCAAACTCCTTTTTTCCTTTTTGCCTTTGTTCTTTTACTTGTTTGTATGATTGGATATATTCTAGTCTTATGAAGGTACATTTTGATAGTAACATTACATTTCCTTTTACTGTTTGTGACATTACTTCCAAAATGCTCTTATTATCAGAATGGTGCCACGTTGCTACACTATGGTGCCCAAACTGGCTCTTTGAATTTAGTGAGGCTATTTGTGAAACGTGGAGTTGATGTGAACCACGCTGATGAGGTGAGATGTTCTATTGCAGTATCAAATTCTTCTTTGTACAGAGTTTGCTTCAAGGGACCGCTTGTGGCTAAGAGCTAACTGCCTCATTTGCTGCTTGATGAATGTTTGCAGGATGGATGGACTCCTCTGCATGTTGCTGTTTTGAGTGGAAAGGACGATGTAGTGAGGCACTTGCTTGTCAGCGGGGCAAATAAGTTTTTGAAAAACAAGGTTGGCTAGTTGAAGAAATCTTTTGCAGACGTCATGGCACTTTTCTGATTTAGCCCAAACCTACCCATTTCTTTATTATTTGCTTTTCTTGATAATGTGCTACAGCTGAATCTATTTGTGATAATACTGAAGTGGACATAACAAAATTAAAATTTGACATGTGGGTGCATGTGTGCAGGATGGGCTCACACCTCTTGACATTTGTCTCGCATTAGGAAAGAACTTCAATGCACATGCAATAGCTAAATCCCTGAAGAAGCTGCCAAAAGTTGACCTGTCATGTGCCATGTTTGATGATGTTGAGACAACACATATATAGAATGCAATTTTTAGAGTTTACAACTTCAAGGGTTTGAAATGGGGTCTGAATGATGATACCAAGCATTTCCAACGGAGCAGAAATCTGCACTGGTTTCAGTGGAATGCTATGAAAATTTGCCTAGATCTATTTCTTTTGTCTCTACAAACACCTGGATTTGCACATTCTATGCATATGAATCTGAGGATGAGTTGTAGGACAAAACAATGTTAAGCATATGTGATGGGGAGGATATCCTATATGCATGTATCTGTAACTTGGGTAACTGAAGGTAGGTTTGGTGTTTCCATGAAACAAACAATTCAATTCTTGATATTGAGTTTGGCCTATGATAAGTTTTCTGATATAAATATCACAGGTTCATTGTCTTGGTTGTAGCTTTATGGTGATTCTGCTATACCTGTACATGGTCATGGATTTAAACTAGTTTCGCTCGTGCACATACACCCTGCTCCTAAATGCCTTTATGTATTTTGTTTGCTTGTCGTGAGTTTGCAGATCAACAGTATCTGGAAGAGCTGAAAAGAGTGCCATTATTTACCATGTATTTCTGTGGGACCTGATGGCTCCCACGAGGAGACAACAAGGGATAGAATGGTGTTGTTAAGCTTGAGTGGTAGAGTTAATGCGTTCAAATGGCTGGTCACGCCATGCGGGGAGGTTCCACGAGTGGAGAAGAGAATCAGATCGTTTTCCCAATTGGGGAAGTGGTCTGCTCTAACAGTGGAATGGAGATACTTTGAGGGAAACACATTGATGGGAGAATAAGAGGGTAGGAAAGAGCGATATGAGGGGTTCATGTGGTAGCAGACACGAAGGGTTCATGTGGGAGCAAACACAGGGCAGCGATAGCATCTCTAAATCTAATTTGTTCTTCTCACTTTGTTATGTACCCTCACTACTTCCACTGATCCTATTCTACCCTTTGCTAATCTCATCTTAGCTCATTTGAGTTTCCATCTGTAAACCTTGTTTTGAATCCTCTCATGGCTCCATTACAAGATCGCACCACAAGTCGCAAAAAAGCACCTTGCACATTGAAGTTCCACCTGAGTACGCTACGACCTGTCAATGCAGTGGCCACAAGATTGCTGACACATAAAATTATACCAACTACGACAACAAGGAGCAAGGCATGTCGACCTTCGGAGTGTCGGTGGACTCTATCCAGTGGATCCTTTGACAGGTGCTCCTTCTATGTTTGAGAATTTGTCAAGTTTACTTCAATATGTGGGAGATGGTCTTCAAGGCTTACTTGGCTATTGCAAACGCATTGGTCATACTGATATTGAAGCCCAATTTGCCAAGTTTTACTTATTTAGGATGAAAGGAGAAATTATAAAACTTCTAGATAGTATGCACATTTTCTGTGAACAACTAATCCAAGAGCAAATAGCAAATTCAACTCTCAATTAAAAACACATTTTGAAATTGAGATTAAAAATTATATTGATGCAACAGAAAAGTCACAAGACAATTACACGATTAATCAATGAGAAGATAAAATTGTTCAAAGCGACTTGGTTCCTCCAATAGCAGCCTGCTACATTGACTATTAGATTGGAGAAAATTAAAGAGCTCCTCTTGGTTACAAGCATAGGATCAAGGCTATGCAACCAATGGAGAGCTTGACATGTGGTGGTGGAGCAAGGAAACGTAGAGTGCAAGCTATACGTTATGCTTGTTTTGGACTACTTTGCAATTTTGATGTTTTTCATAAAGTAATTTAATGATATGTTTTTTCTAATCTCATCCATGTTTTTTGTAGGAATTTCATGGCAGAGGTTGTTGGAAGAGACGCATCCTACAAACCTTGTGCGGTAAAGAGTATAGTAAAGAAGAGAGAACTCATTGCCATTCTTAGGGATCCACGTCGACGTGTATGAAATGTGGGTGGGCTATATCTAGTGAATTCTATTTGAGAAACACATGCAAGACAGACATGGAGTGGGATGACAAATGGTGTAGTGGGAAAGAAAGGTTTCACAATTTTTATATCATTTTGAAAAGCAAGGAGGGAATACTAGAAGAGTGTAGAGGATGTGAACGGGAAGGGACCTAGTGTGCAAAATTGTCTTGGAGGTGGGGGAAAAGTGATTGGGCCTGTCCACTATCCGGGGAAAATCTTTTGGCGAGCTTTTTAATGTGAGATTTTTTACCATTTCCTTTGTTTTTGCGAGCTTTGTTTAGAAATCCATACATGTTTTTGTTATAAGAAAGATAGGGAGGTTAGAAAGAGGGGGATGTTCATTTCATAGCATGTGGGAGGGGTGGAAGAGTGTATACTATGCACAAGGGGGGGGGATATGAGTGGCAGTAGGAGGCAAAAAATTGTGGAAGATATGTCCATATTCAAAGTAGAAGGGAGGAACTATGGGAGAGATGCTCAATTTAAAAGTGTATAATTTGAACTTTTGACCTCATATTTGGATTCCTCGTCGAATTTTGGCCATTTTGAGTACTAGCATGATCATATTCTGATAAAAATTGAAAAAATGGCATTTTTGTCATTTTGACCTGTTTTGGGCCTATTTTGAGTCTGCGCTAGTGTAGACTCAAAATAAGCCCAAAACGGCGGGCCAAAACTGAATTCATGACAAAAACACCATTTTTTCAAATTTTATGAGAATATGGTCATGTTGACGAGGAATCTAAATATGAGGCCAAACCTTTCAAATTATACACTTTGAAAATGAACAAATTTCCCACATGCTCTCCCTTCCCCTTTGCATTTAGTAGATGAACATAACTTTCACATTCCTCATCCTCTCTCTCCTCCTTGCACTCCTCTTTGCATACCTTATAAGTTCCCCCTTTACGTTCTCCACTATGATAACGAATATATGTTCCAACTCCCCTCCCCTCCCTTCTCCGTGCCACCTTACCCATGCGCCCGGTCCTTGCCCCTTTCCTTTATCTCCCCTCGTCCCCCTCTCTCCTCTTAACCGCAACCACGACCCAAACTTTCAACCCACCCCACTCCATGTCGCCCCCCCTCCCCCCTCCCCTCTCTCTCTCTCAGGTGAATGAAAAGCTCGCAATATTCATGAAAATTCAAAAAAAGCTCGTGACAAAAAACTCACCAAAAAATCACCCCCCACTATCCTAAAGGTTGAACAAACAAACTTGGGCTAGAAGTGAGGGGGAGCCTAGCTTATGACTATGCAGCTATGGATTGAGGAGAAGAAAGCTTGGGCTAGCAATGAGGGAGAGCCTAGTTCATGATTATGTAGATGTGGCTTGAGGAGAAGCAATAACTCAAAATTTTATGAAAGAATGGGTGGATGTAGTCACTAAAGGAGCAAAAGGATTGGGAGGGATTGATGTGAGGTCTTTCACTAGTTGAAAAAGGGTGGAGGGAGTTTTTTTAGGGGATGGTTTTGATAGAGAGGTTCTTGATGGATAATCAAGTGGTGATGAAGTGCGAGTAGCAGACATAGAGGTCAAAGTCCGGGCAAAGATATGAAAAGAGAATGGAAGAATGTAGGAGGCACATGAGAGGGGGTGAAGAGGATTTGGAGGGGGCGTTAGGGGAGGGGGTCAAGAGGATGGTGGAGGAGCTACAAGAGGGGGGAAAAGGAGCTACCATGGGTGGAGGTGAAGCAGGTGAAGGGTGTCTCACAAGAGGTTACACAAATAATGCAGAAGTGGATGGAAAACTATCAAGATAAAGTCAAACGAGGCAAGTCAAGAGGGAGCCCAAGTATATATTTTTATGGTTTTGGGAAGTGTGGTGGAAGTATGAAAGCACAAAAGTTTAGCAAAGGGGGATCGATTATAGTGTGCCAAACAGAATTATGCATCATAGTGGTTTGGGACAAACTAACATGCATTAGCCAAGGGAACTAGACGAGGTATCAAATATTCCTAGAGGCTAAAAAGTAGGTTGTCTATTTAACTCTATTAGTTTTTAAACCATTATTTTGTTGGTTTTCAAACCATGAGAGGTTCCACTTTAAGATCTTATTATTCAAGAAAATCTTAATGACTTATCTTTGGTACGAACACATAATAGCCAAATTAGGATGGATAGTGTATGGAGTGCACATGGGGGCAATACATGCAGCCATCATGACTAAGAGTGAGGAAGCATTGAAGATAGGAGTGAAGGATCCCAATAATTGAAGACATAATGCTTGTTGCACTCAAAGAGAATGTAGCAAATGCAATATATCACATTCATCACACTAGAAAAATATTTCCAAGGGATACTGAAACAAATTTCAATGGGAAGATTGCAAGTCATCAGCCAATCCAATGGAGGTTAGAGAAAAGTTGAGCATTGAAGATGTTACTCAACTGGCTGGTAGAATGGACCAATTATCAAACAATTGGACAAAATTCTACTACATTTTGTAGCACATTCATCATACTAGGGATACTGAAGCAATTTTAGATGGTAAGATTGCAAGGCACCAACCAATCCAATGGAGGTTAGAGAAAATATGAGCATTGAAGATATTACTAAATTGGCTGGTAGAATGGACCTATTATCAACAATTGGTCAAAAGTCTAGTACATCTTGTACCTGACATAGCATTCATTGTTAAACTACTCTATTAATTTGCATCTAACCAAAGGAGACATAATGGCCAGCCTGTATTTGTGTTCTTTAGTATGTAAAGGGTACCACTAAATATAGAACCACATTCCAAAGTAGAATAGACTTCCCATGCATAGTTTGATACAAATTGGGCTAGAGATGAGGATATTTAGTGATCTACTTTTGGATACTACTTGAGCCTATTCTTCTCCTATCCCAGACCTTACCCTCTCTATTATGGGACCATGGGAGAATGTACCTCCTTGCTATCACAAACTTGTTGCCCTATTGCTCATTTCCACTCCACCTTGCATCCGTATGTGCTGCGTCATAGACAACAAAAATTAAGGATGTAGCAATCGTTTGAAATTAAGTGGATGTCTTACTATTATTAGATCCTTGGGCAGGTCACCATCTCCCACAATTAGCTCATCATATTGCTTGTACGAATCCCCCAACTTTATGATGGTGACGACAAGAGTTGCAAAAGGAAGTCGGTTTCCCTTGCCCTTATTTTATTACTAGATTCCTACACTCTCCTTGTATTGGCAGATGGATCCTTGGGGATAGATTTCTGGCACCACAACAAATGGCTCTATCCTTTTGACTCTAGTGGAGGGGTCAAAGGCAATGCTATAGTCGTTACTTTAAATTCTTCTCTCTCTCTCTCTCTCTCTCTCTCTCTCTCCCTCCCCTTGATGATTTGTCTTTTTTTTCCACCATTTTTGGCAAACGTTTTAGCCCAATAGGGCTTCAAGAGAAGATATGTAATTTCATGAAACTAACAAGAGAAATGAGCTCATTTGATGTGTTTCAATTGTTTTGATAGCAAACATGTCTAAGTTTGAACATTTCTAGCAAAAGTTGTCTGGCGGGCGGAGAGAGAGAGAGAGAGAGAGAGAGAGAGAGAGAGAGAGAGAGAGAGAGATCAAATAAATTTTTTAAATCCCAAATTGCCATTGATTTCTAAAAGCTTTATTCTATAGAATGACCTAGAACATTCAATGAGTCGGGAAGTGCAATTAGCAGAAAGGGTCTTGGATTTTCGTACATTTCATTAAAAATGTTCAAAACTGTTGTAGGTCAAGTGGTTTAAAATGGGATCAAGATGGAATTACAATTCCAAGCTTAATTCACTATAGTTCCAAATCTAGTCGGAGTAGCATGTGCGATCATTTTAGCGAAAGAGGGCTATATTTGGGAGAACTCAAGAAATCATGTATAGGGCCATCTCATGGCTCAACAAGGGGCAACTTCATGGAAGTAGAGCACTAACCAACATGCATGGCATCATGTGAGTCTTTAAGGCTCAACTAGATCCTAGAAGACAATAGGTCTTCCAAAATGATGAAATTGTGTAGACCTATTGTGATAACAAATGTTGCATAATGATTGTGAAGAAACTAGTGTGCCATGCCAAGATCAATTCATCAAAGAATTATTTAAGGATGGGTTGGTAGAGTCGATCTATTGCTTGACCAATTCACCAAGGCTCTATCTAGAGAACTAATGGAGCATCTTATGTAACACTTAGGCATAGGCACACATCGAGTCATTAAGAGAGGGAGTGTTAAAGATCATTGCATCCCCAGATGAGGAGGACAATGAACTAGGTGATAGAGATAATTTGGTCTTCTTTGTGACACCAAAGGAGAACTATTAATTTGAGCTCCCTTTGTGAGTACCATACTATAAATTGTGGTGGTGTCACTAATGCCCCAAATCTCTCTTGGCAATCATGGAAGATTCCTCTTAATTTCCAACCAAGGAGTTAGCTATTGGATTAATGCTATGCTTCATTATCTAGGTTCTCAATAAGATTATATATATTTGGGACCAACCTGGGGCTGCTGCTCTTCTAAAATCTAGTCTAGATAGTCTATAGGTTTACTTGTCATCTAGGTAGTATATTAGTTTTCTTGCCATCTAGATCAAATCCAAAATGCCTACTCGAAAATGCAATTCGATAATTCCACATACTTTGCCTTTGTCCAAAATGCCAAACGTGTCTGTAATTAGGCTTCACTAAGAAGACACTCCCCCCTCGCCCCTCCTCCCTCCCCTCCACCACCAAACCCCCCCTCCACCACCACCTCCCACTCCCCCCTCGTCCCCCCTCGTCCCCCCCCTCCACCACCACCCCCCCCTCCCTGTCCCCCCTTGACCCCCTTACCCCCCCTCCCCAAAAAAAAAACCACCCCCACTCCACCCTCCACCCAACCCCCAAAACAGCCCCCTCCTCCCCTCTCAAGGGTGGAAATGCCAATCTTCATGGAAAGCGTCGAGTGGGACACTGACACTAAAGAGGCCATAATAGAAGGTTACGGTGCAGACATTGATTGAAATATAGAAACGGAAGCTGATAATGCCACCTTGGAAGGCCAAGTATTCAACGATGACTTGGCGATCTTGTAGGCACTCATGGCCATAGAATAACCCAAGATAGACCCTTTAGCAATAGCCAATAGCAATTGATCCAGGAAAATGGAGGGTGTGCAATGGCAAAGGCCCAAGATAGAGCACTTCAATGAATTTGAAAGAATGCATATCAGAGTGGTGGAATTGTATTTCACTAAGCCCACAAAGGCACTTGAGTCCCCAAATTTTGAATGGGATCCTAAAGGGCTTGAAGGTGCAAGTATGGCCGAAGAACCACTCCTTGGGAGTGTAACTTCTATTGAAAATCCATCACTAGTCTCACAAAGGAAAAAGCTTAGAAAGTTCAAACCCAATGTGAGAATGAAGAGTGAAATGGTGAATAGTAACGAAAAGAAGAACAAGGGAACACAACTGAATTGGACCAAATATCTTCCAGTGGAGCTAGCAACTAAGCAAGCACCTCAAAGTGCCATGAAGACCTAAGGAAAGTTCTCGATTACTTCAAAAACTACACCAGTGGAGAAGCAACAATAGCAATGCCTAGTCTAGTAAGGGAATCAGAGCTCACAAAAATAGATTTATGTAGGACCAGCCAAGAAAAATAATTAAAAGCATTGCTGATGGAATATAGAGATTGCATAGCTTGGTCCTACAAAGAAATGAAAGAGATTTCCCCTAAAGTTGTAGTACATACCATACCAATAAGGGAAGGATCCAAACTGAAGGTATGCGGACCCTATGGGACAAATCCCAAGTACAGCACCCATGTATATGAAGAACTAGAAAAATTACTAGATGTTGGTTTCATTTATGAGATCGAGCATACCGATTGGGTGTCACCAATTATGATTGTTCCTAAGAAAAACAAGAAGCTCAGAATATGTGTGAATCTCAAGAATGTCAATGCAGCAACAATCATGGATCACTATCCCCTACCATTGACTGAAACAGTTTTAGAAAGGGTAGCAGGTTTTGAAGTGTATAGCTTCTTGGATGGGTTCAGCGACGGCTACAACCAAGTAAAAATTGCAACTCAAGATCAGGCTAAGACAACGTTTGCCACAGAATGGGGCTTTTCTGCATACACAGTCATGCCATTTGGCTTATGCAATGCCCCATCTACTTTTCAAAAGGTCATGTACACTGCCTTCAAGGAATTCCGCCACAGGTTCCTACAGGTCTTCCTTGACGACTTGTGCATACACTCAGGAAAAAAGGATCACTTGAAATGACTTGAAGAAGTACTAAAAAAATGTAGGGAATATGGAATCTCTTTGAATGACCTAAAATGCCAATTCTTGGTCACACACTAGGTAGTCTTGGGACACATAGTTTCTCGACATGGGATTGCAACTGACATGGACAAAATAAAGATCATCATGGAACTTCCCCCCCCCACTAAATGCCAAGGGAGTCCAAGTCTTCATGGGCCATGCCGGATATTATAGAAGGTTCATACTGAGGTATGCCATGATTGCAAGACCCCTATATAAGCTCCTAGTCAACTTCATCGGGATAGACGAATGCAAACAAGCATTCAAAACCCTCACATGGAGATTGACCACAACCCCTGTTATAATGGCACCAAATTGGAACATAGAATTTCACGTACATACTGATGGTTCCAATTATGCACTAGGGAGTGTGTTATGTCAACCTGGCAAACACAACAAAGACTACCTAGTATACGTTGCAACAAGCAGATAGCTAAATGATGCGGAGGTGAATTACACCACAATAGAAAGAGAAGCCTTGGCAATGATCTACAGTGTGAAGAAATTTTGACACTATCTATTGGCTATAGACTTTATCTCTTAGACAAATCATCAAGCCTTATTATATCTTGTGAATCGGCCATGTACCACAAGCCGGATCACTCGATGGCTTCTACTGCAACAACAAGAATTCAATTTCAAAATCGCGGTGAGAAAAGGAGCTCAACATTTCATTGCCGATCACATGTCATGATTAAGGACAGGAGAAGAGCCGAGAGGAATAGAAGATGACCTACTAGCTGCCACATTATTTCACATAGATGTGTGCCTAACTGGTGTGCAGACATCATTGGGTACTTAATGGTAGGAAGAACACCTCCTGAAATGAAAGCAGTAAATGCTAGGAAACTAATCCTAAAAGCTGCACCCTATCAACTTATTGTAGGGCAATTGTACAAGATGGGCAAGGAACATGTTTTAATGAGATGTGTAATGCCACATGAGATCATGCCAATCCTCAGTGAATCACATTGTGAGTGGACATTTCCAAGGGAAAGCAACATCAAGAAAAGTCCTTCTCGTAGGATATGCATGTCAAAAGCTGTGATGTATGCCAACGGACTACTAAACCACAACACAAAGACTTCAATCCCCTAACAATAGTCATTGTGCAAAAAAACCCTTTGAAAAATGGAGGATTGATTTTGTGGGTCCCATCCATCCAGCAACAGCAAAGGGAACACAAGCACGCTACATCGCCCACCACCACTGATTACTTTACTAAATGGGTTGAAGCTAAAGCAGTCAGAAAGATAGATGCCAGAAGCACAACAAGGTTCTTGTACGAGAATGCGATCACCCGATTCGGATGTCCCATTGAAATTGTGTCAGATAGAGGCACACATTTTGTCAATGAGGTCATCCAAGAACTCTTGTCTAGCTTTATGGTAATCCATAGAAAGAGAACACCTTAATACCCCCAAGGGAATGGACAAGACGAATCCACCAACAAAATATCATGCATTGTCCTCGCCAAGGTAGTAGAACCAAAGCATTCTGATTGGGCAGAGAAACTAAATGCAGCCTTATGGGCATACCGAACCACACTCAAGGTCAGTTTAGGAAATACACCTTTTTAATTGGTGTACAGACTTGAAGCTGTGGTTCCACTAGAATTTGTAATACCTAGTCTATGCATAGTAGTACAAGAACATATGGGAGATCATGCATCCCTGAAAGAAAGACTCAGAGAAGCATACAAAGACCATATTAGTTGCCTACCATGCCATGACAACAAAAGAATGAAGAAGGAAGGCATGGTTTGACAAAAACCTCAAAGACAAAGACATCAAGGAAGGTGACTTGGTTTTAGTGTACAATACCAAAGTCCACAAGGGCAAACTCAAAGTTCTAGGTCAAGGACCTTATAGAGTCAAAAAAATGAACCCCATTGGAGCTGTGGTGCTAGAAACACTGGATGGAGTCCAGTTCATAACAATAATAAACGGAGGTGAGTGAAGCGCTACTACATCAACATGCAAGCCATACCCAACAATAATGAAGATTTGGGGGCCCCAAGTCTTCCATAGTTAGGACTACATTGTATCACGAGCACTCACTAGCATATGTTCAACTTCACATTTATAGGTAGTTTTAATCGATTTCAACCTAGGGCTTAGAGGTGATGACTGAGTCTTAGCTGCCCTATGATTGCCTTTACAAATCAAGCATATAGGAGGAATGCCCGCCACACTAGTCATCATATAGGAGGAATGCCCACCTCACTAGTCATCCATAGTGCACCCACATGTTTCGAGCACCACTAATAAATTGCATGAATAAAAGCCCCAAGAGATACTTGCTTTGATCCACACACATAGCACCCTCATCACAGAAAGAGTAAAATGCATTAGCCACTCACAAAAGAAACAGGCACTCTTAGCACATGGTACTATATTGGCACTTTCAAATTCATGTGTGAAATGTCAGGGTGAAGACAGTCCAAGAAGATAGAAAAAAGTTCTACAACGCCATCGACAAAGCAACACCATGCCAAACGGCCCAAACCTCAACCTTAATAGCCATCCTCAAATCACCAACTTGAAGAAGGACAAGATCTAGAATCACGAACCCAGAGGTCAGCACCAAAACAACCATGGCTAGTGGTTTTGGATAGTGATACTGATGAGCAAATAAATACAACATGCTAAGAAGAAATGCGATAGAACCTAAGGACCCTAGAGTTGTGAGAAATTGAGGCAGAGCAATTGACTATGAAGGATGCAGGTGCAGAACACCTTGATGACCAAACCAACAAAGAGCTAGCAATAGATGAAACAATACAACTTGTATGGCCATGAGTCTCAGTGTTTGCCATGTCACCCGATGCATACAAATTCTTGTAGTCAAAGGGTCTAGGAAGTTTTTTTGAGAAGCTAAAATCCTTCTTACCAACACCTGCTATGACAGAATACATTTGTTAATTCATAACATCATATAAAAGTAGAGAGTTAGAGAAAGATAAGTATGGCATAGTAACATATAAAGAAAAGCCCTTACAGATCTACCTCAGTAGATCCACTATGTAGGAAGCTTTCTCATTTCGAGAGACACAAGAAGAATATCCAAAGAAACATTTGGATGCAAGATTCTCTGAGATTCAGGATTTATTCCCACCTAATACAAAGTCCCAAAGCAGGGGAATATGCCATGATATGATTCTAGATCCCATATGCAAAGAGGCTATAAGAAAACAATATAACGTCTGTGCTCAACAGATAATAGGATCTCGTATGCAAGAGAGAAAAGCGGATAGTATGGAGAATAAAAAATTTTATTACTATAAAACTGATACAATAGATGGCGCTGCCTCCCAGCTGTGCGCTCCTATGAGAGAAGCTTCGATGCATGCTGGAAACAGTAGAGTACGGAGGCTGGATGCTAAGGAATCAGGGTTGCTGTAGCCAATGATGATAATGGGCTTCACGGGCTTGCTCTTATATAGCCACTAGTCGTATGAATTAGACCCAATTGGGAGACCGACCCAATCTGCCCAAATCGGCCGACTGGAAGTCGGTCCCGAAATAGGCCACCAAGAACACGATAGAACCGTGGTACAGAATAGAGCAACAGACCTATGGTTACCGTTTGGCCCACAGCCATTCGAGATCATCTGGGGCTCCAAACGGGCCCCGCAACCTGAGAGTGGGCTGCCTCGGGAAATGCTCTATCTACCCTCAGTGCGGTCAGTCATGGGATGCCTTCTCGCACTTACATGTAGCCTAGTTAGCAGTGTGCCAACTCTATCTGAAGCTGTCTAGCCATCAAGCCACACATGGACCCCATCTGGTGTCCAAATCAGGACCTACCGGATAACCGAGCTACTCAAATGCCTTCTCCTCATATGGGGGGCTTACAAGTAGAGTTAGCTGGTTCTCACGTAGTTACACGAGAGTGGAGCATTGATATCTCACAGAGGCAGCTAAGTTTTTGGTTGAAATTTTTAATCATACAGGAGAGAAAAAATTATATGTCAGTAAAACCTCTTACACTTCTTTGTAGAGCAAAACTACAAGACTGGGCTCAATTCATATCCTTGCCTGCTAACCAATTATGTATCCACTACACATAATGGCAAAAGCTACATGGCCCATCTATTGGCCATTATAATTGGGTTTGTAATAGAGCAAGAGGAAGACTCTACACATCTCTCAACACAAGATATAGAGGACTTTGAAACATTGATATTATCGCCAGAATGGGAATTAGAGCCTCCACCTACTCTCAATGTGGATAACTTGGATGGGAGGCAATCCGAACACATTCCTGAGAATGACAATGTGGAACTTTGCCAAAGAATCCTGCAACTCAGTTCAGTATTGCTACCGCAACAGAAGGACTTGAGCATGGAAATCCAAGAGGAGACCATGCCACATAAGGACTTTGCAAGTGAGCCAAATAGTACGCCTCTTTAAGAATCACAAGTCACCAACGTTGACGAATCCATGACTCTAGAGTCACAACCCCCAAATGTCTCTAATAGCACCATACAACAGACTGCTTTTCAAGAAATAGATCAAAGTTCCATATGGGCACATGGGAGTCAACTGTATGTCCAATACAAGCAAGGACATAGCAATTTCTAGATCATATAACATCACAATCAATAGTTACAACAATGGTCTCAATTATTTGCTACCATGGCATCATATGAGCAAGAAAGAGAAATGGAAAGGCAGATGCTCCCATCACTCCAAACTAAGTTGTAAAGTGTTGAGAATGAAATTCATAAGCTCAAGGAAAGCATGGCAGAATAAATGTAGCAATAGCTCCTTGCACAAAATGCTCTAGTAGAAAGTAGAAAGGATGCCCAACAAGCCATGGTTTCTCTCCAAGAAAAATACCTACAGCTATCTGATGCCTTAAACAGAAAGAAGAGGTCGAGTTATCCCTCTCCCAAATGCAAGTCACTTGTGATGATATCAAGAAGGAAATGGGTCACTTAAATGAAAGATTACTACTTAAAAAGGATCAACTCCAAATAGCATGCCTCTTCAAGAATCACAAGTCACCAACATTGACGAATCCATGACTCTAGAGTCACAACCCCCAAATGTCTCTAATAGCACCATACAACAGACTGCTTTTCAAGAAATAGATCAAAGTTCCATATGGGCACATGGGAGTCAACTGTATGTCCAATACAAGCAAGGACATAGCAATTTCTAGATCATATAACATCACAATCAATAGTTACAACAATGGTCTCAATTATTTGCTACCATGGCATCATATGAGCAAGAAAGAGAAATGGAAAGGCAGATGCTCCCATCACTCCAAACTAAGTTGTAAAGTGTTGAGAATGAAATTCATAAGCTCAAGGAAAGCATGGCAGAATAAATGTAGCAATAGCTCCTTGCACAAAATGCTCTAGTAGAAAGTAGAAAGGATGCCCAACAAGCCACGGTTTCTCTCCAAGAAAAATACCTACAGCTATCTGATGCCTTAAACAGAAAGAAGAGGTCGAGTTATCCCTCTCCCAAACGCAAGTCACTTGTGATGATATCAAGAAGGAAATGGGTCACTTAAATGAAAGATTACTACTTAAAAAGGATCAACTCCAAATAGCATGCCTCTTCAAGAATCACAAGTCACCAACATTGACGAATCCATGACTCTAGAGTCACAACCCCCAAATGTCTCTAATAGCACCATACAACAGACTGCTTTTCAAGAAATAGATCAAAGTTCCATATGGGCACATGGGAGTCAACTGTATGTCCAATACAAGCAAGGACATAGCAATTTCTAGATCATATAACATCACAATCAATAGTTACAACAATGGTCTCAATTATTTGCTACCATGGCATCATATGAGCAAGAAAGAGAAATGGAAAGGCAGATGCTCCCATCACTCCAAACTAAGTTGCAAAGTGTTGAGAATGAAATTCATAAGCTCAAGGAAAGCATGGCAGAATAAATGCAGCAACAGCTCCTTGCACAAAATGCTCTAGTAGAAAGTAGAAAGGATGCCCAACAAGCCACGGTTTCTCTGAAAAACACCTACAGCTATCTGATGCCTTAAACAGAAAGAAGAGATCAAGTTATCCCTCTCCCAAATGCAAGTCACTTGTGATGATATCAAGAACGAAATGGGTCACTTAAATGAAAGATTACTACTTAAAAAGGATCAACTCCAAATAGCATGCCTCTTCAAGAATCACAAGTCACCAAGTTGATGAATCCATGACTCTAGAGTCACAACCCCCAAATGTCTCTAATAGCACCATACAATAGATTGCTTTTCAAGAAATAGATCAAAGTTCCATATGGGCACATGGGAGTCAATTGTATGTCCAATACAAGCAAGGACATAGCAATTTCCAGATCATACAACATCATAATCAATAGTTACAACAATGGTCTTAATTATTTGCTACCATGGCGTCATATGAGCAAGAAAGAGAAATGGAAAGGCAGATGCTCCCATCACTCCAAACTAAGTTGCAAAGTGTTGAGAATGAAATTCATAAGCTCAAGGAAAGCATGGCAAAATAAATGCAGCAACAGCTCCTTGCACAAAATGCTCTAGCAGAAAGTAGAAAGGATGCCCAACAAGCCACGGTTTCTCTCTAAGAAAAACACCTACAGCGATCTGATGCCTTAAACAGAAAGAAGAGGTCGAGTTATCCCTCTCCCAAATGCAAGTCACTTGTGATGATATCAAGAAGGAAATGGGTCACTTAAATAAAATATTACTACTTAAAAAGGATCAACTCCATGCCACAATAGTCACAAACAATGAGTTGCAGAGCAGCTTCAAAGAAGGTAAACATCAAAATCAAGCACTAGAGAAGTAATGCATGGCATCAAGGGAGACACTTGTGAACACCAAAGTAGAACTAGATGCTCAAGAGCAAGATATACTCCAACTCCACATGCTTAATGATCAATTGCCAAGGCATCCAAAAGCAGCTCAACAATTCAATAGTGTAAAGCTTGCATACACCTCCACACTGGGTAAGTAAAAAGAAAAGTGCATAGAGTGGAAAAATCAAAAGGTAATAATTTCCAAGTTGGAACTCCAACTACTAGGTCAAGCCGATGATGACGTAGAGGGATCGGCACAAGATCTTTTACTATAGGGCATCACTACATTATACCAAGAGCTTGTTGCAGTCCTCCAATAAGAGGATCACCTTGAAGGAAGAATATGCATACCATGGAAACACTTGCAAATCAAGATGTTACATGCAGTATCTGGTCTTGATTGGACCAGGCTAGTAAGCACAAAAACTCTCCGAGATCTATGCCAGTAGATGGATGAAGATGAGAAGAATTTGTTCTGTCTCTCAGTGCATGCAAGTCTCATACGGTTAAAGGATGATGCAATACTACTATATGAGTGCTTGATGGGAAGCCCCCCTCTTTAGGTAGTAGCTAGCCTCCTATCCGTACTGCAACAATCACCAGCAGCTTCCAACATTATAACTCTCAATAACTCCCAGAAAAATCCAACATTAAAGCTGTCAATGCCTACCAGAAGCGACAAAATTTACTAGAGGAATATGTGGTCTACCTTCAATCTAACCCCCCTATCTTGCCAATCTCTATTCTAATCTTCTCACATCTCTCCCTAACTCTAGTCTATCCTCCATATCTTTCCAGAAATCCATGCTAACCCATATTCCTTGCCATGCCTCTCAACACTACCACCTAATCCAAGAATCTAACTCCTATTATCCATTTACACCTTACTTTTTTCCAACACTTGACAATAACAATTGACTAGAAGCAAGAAACTTTTATAAGATATACTTTCTTACAAGGAAGTTCCAAGTGCTAGCTTAGTGCCATGAGAGAGAGAGAGAGAGAGAGAGAGAGAGAGAGAGAGAGAGAGAGAGAGAGAGAGAGAGAGCAGGGGGTGGAGGGAGGGAGGGAGAGAGTCATAGAGAGAAAGCAAGATGAGGGGAAAAGAGAGAAAAAAGGAAGGAAAAGGTAGGAGTCAAGTGGAGAAGAGGAGAGCAGACAGAGGAGAGAGAGTGTGCTTGCCATCGTTGACGTGCATGCTCACCAAAAAGTCACATCCTAGAGTAATCTCTAGTATCATGGATGCAATTTTGAAGAAGATAGCATAGTCAGTGTGGGTAGACTGAATCCAGGGGCTATAAAATGGCTAGGGATGAATATGCAAGTATGATACTCTGGTCTATTGAAGAGCATTGAAAAACTAACAAGGCATGGTAACCTATGTGCTTAGTTATCATGACTTGATAGTGATCTGATATGTGCATGGCTAAACATTTGTCAACATAGTATGTAACATATGTGACAAGCTCATAATGGCATTAACACTATAAAGGCCTAGAAACCCAGAATGCAATTGAGAATGCATAAGATTTCCCCAAGGCATGTGGGATATTGAATGATGCTCTGGCAAAATAAATCTACGGTCCTGGT
Organism: Dipteris shenzhenensis; assembly: GCF_047967505.1. Classification (NCBI taxonomy): domain Eukaryota; kingdom Viridiplantae; phylum Streptophyta; class Polypodiopsida; order Gleicheniales; family Dipteridaceae; genus Dipteris; species Dipteris shenzhenensis. The sequence goes on from NC_141627.1 coordinate 19,160,469, forward strand.
GGATTTGGAACATGTAATCTACATCAAGTATGGACTAGATACATGATAACCATAGGGGTATGCTAGAGTATTGAAGTTCCCCAAGTTGTTATATGACAAACTTGATAATGTCATCTGCACTATGGAAAGACTCCAAATGACCTTGTATAGAGGAATGATCTTTTGATATGGAATGATGGTGATCACTAGATCCAAGGTGGTGCAACACAACATAACTGAGCCACTACTATAAGTGTCTTGGAGAATGATCTCTGTTGATCTGAACTAGTAGTGGAAATCCATGGTCATAGTATGCTCCATGTCAAAGGTGAAAGCATTAGTAATGGATAATGGAATCAAATCACTAAGACACATATCTTTACATGCTACTGGAGATGTGAGACCCTCATACTGATGACTAACTTGCATGTTATTAGAGATGTATGCATAGGGGCATATATCTCTACATGCTACTATAGATGTGGGAACCTCATACTAAGGACTTACCTACTAAAAAAATGCATGGTCAATGTTGAACCCTTGTTGAGTGTTTGCATTATCTGGGGTGGAAATAGCTGGAGCCATATCAATGCATAAATGTGATGGGCATACTTCACTAGATCAATCTATGCTGATATTGATGAAAGTGCAGTGTGCTAAGGGCTTTCCAACAAATGTTCATGATAAAAAACTATGGGTTGATCCACGCTAGCATATGATGTATTCGTGTATGCTCTCTCAATTCCAATGAGGTTCATGTCAGCATCATAAACCGGTACATACTCTTTGGCAATGAAAGGTCAAAGTAGGTTCTCTTTTCACTCATAGATATCATCCAGATTCATGATTGGTGTATCATCAATTGTGTGATGTTTGGTGCTTTGTGCTAGGGCTTATCTATGTACTCTTGAGAGTGTCTAACAATGAGAACAGTGTGTGAGCCCCATATGAGCCACCACTATGGGGCCTTTGCTTGAGCTACCACTGTGGGCTTATGTTAAATTATTATTTTGGTACTCCCTCTCAAAACTAAGTTTTTTAGGCATTGTCCAACCGTGCGGATGTGAGAGGACAACTGAGCTAGTGCACATGGTTAATGTAGCAATGTGCCCACAAGCCAACCAACAAACATTAGAGGAATTTTCCAAATGGGCATACAAGGAATATGTGCAATAGGATGTTTTTAAGGCTATTTTGTTGCATCAGAGATTATGTGGTGAAACGCAATGGAGCTCCTTTTTAAAGAATTTTGCATGATTTTACTCTGCATTCTATTATGCTTATCATGAGATAAGAGCACAGAATTGCAATCTTTTATGTTTATCATTTTACTGTGCAATATTTTATGCTTGTCATGAGATAAGAGCACACAATTGCATGCTACCATGTGGTAAAAAGCTACCACATGGATGCATGCTATTGGCTACTTTTACCACCTAGTAAATCCAATACACCATCATGTAATAATTTATATATGATGAAGTATATTAAAACTTTAAATAGTATGCAACATTTTCTAAGCATTTGATATACCACACGGTATTTTCTTGGTGAACCGATTCCTTCGCTCATCTCATTTGGGAATAATTATTAACCAATTAAACAGACTCTAAATCAATCTCTCCTTTCTATAACATTGAATATTCTTATCCAATAACAAAAATACCACAACTACTTTCTTGAAAATTGAGTAAACTACATATCTGCTTAGATTCAAATGTGCATGGACATAATTGATGTTGATATTTGGGTGATGTAAAAGCATTGAGAAGAAATGGTCGAGTATTACATTATAATTTAAAAGATCATATGATTATAATAGCCGATCGAAAGCCTGGTAGCTTCTGGAACAAAGGTTACATTAATTGCACTTTTGGCCCTCCACGCCCTCGAGGATCCTAGGGACCTACTAGAGAGCTATATGTAGGTTGCAAAATAAGGTATGCCTTACTGCTTATTGAGCTAATTACCTCCTTTCGAATGCTTTCCATAGTATTTTTGGACTAACTGCGACATGCTCTTCCTTTTGAAGTTGAACATCTGTTTACATGAAGTGCTACACTGTTTCCAAAGGTTCAAATCAAGAGGGGAAGAAAATAAAGTTTAATTTTCATGGTGTATAGACTATTAGTCTTGATCAAATAATTGCATTGGCTATACAAAGGAGTATAAGCATATAGCAAGTATAAGCCATTGCAATATAAGCGAGACATGCAAAGGCATAAGATACCAAGCAAGGTATTGTTAGAACATGCAACACAAACCCATTATTGCTAGGCTAAAACACATGGTTTGTTGTACCATGTTTGGAGTGGGAATTTAGACCATCCTTTATCAATCTCAAATCACCCATACAATCCTAATCATGTATTTATGTATTTATGTTGTGTAGGATGGCTCTAATATCTATGTTTAGGGTGGCAATTCATTGAGCCATAGCCATGCTCAAAAGTTAGTTCTAGTGGATGTCACTCCATGGCTACAATTGTCACAACATAAGATCAAGGCATTTACACACTATGGCCATTGCCCATGCATTTATTAAATCTCCACCGACAGGCTACGAGCGGGAAATCTTGCCCGTCCATGAGCCTTGGGCACGTCCAAGGGCAAGGAAGTTTGTGGACATCCTAAATTAGTCCAAGTGAGACCAATGCTTGCAAAAACCTTTCTCCTCAACGAATCCAAATAAAGACTCCACATCAACCGGTCTTTGAATCTCAAAACATATATATCTACTAAACTTTACACTAAATTCTAATAATGAGAAACCTTAGCTTGTTTTTCTCAATTTCAAGTGGTGCAAAATACACTAAAAGGTTGGTTTATTCAGCATTATTGAGATAAGTAGGTAGGTACTTGGCCATGATTCCATCTAGCTTGTGTACACCCCTTCTATCTGATACCCCTCGAACGGGTCTTGTTCATGTCTCTCTGGCTTGACCACACTTGAAAAGATAACAAGGAGACTATGAGGAGTGTGATGACGTTGCAACTATGAAACCATGGAAACTATGTCTCTACACGGACCTTGCTACCAAGCTAAAAGGTGCTATTGAAAGGAAAGACATCTCACTTACTCTTAACCTCTACAGTAGATGGAATGTCAAGACAAATGTGCATGATCACACTCTGGAGTTGATCCATATTGGCTTATGATGAATCTACATTGAGAAATGGACTGTCCCAAACTCGAAACTTGGAAAACTACACATCCCTGAGGACTACTAATTGCCGGTAGCTACTTAGAAAAGATAGCTACTAATTGCCAAAGATAACAGCATCGCCCAACCTGCAAATTTTGAAAACTAGACATCCATGTGTGGATTACTGACCGAGATTAGTGCAGGTAGCTACTCAGAAAAATGTCTAAACTCCGCAGGAGAAGTGTAGAGCAGCAGTCTAGCGACAAGGGAGAGGATTTCACGTTCAATGCACATGTGGGATGAGTTGAAAAGATAACAGCATCACTATATTCTGTTGATATGATCGGTAGAAAGATCCGCGTATACTTTACAGAGCTAGCATCAAAAAAAATTGAAGGAAAGAGTTCCTTCTACCAAAAAAGCTGATCATGTTGCTCCGGAAAAAGCAGCTGACAACAAAAGGCAACTGCAGGATATTCGTGATGGAAGAGAGACAAAATAGCATATACGTGATCTGGGAATCCCACTCCAGAGCTGGGAAATGATAATTCTATAATTCTCCGCCCTCAGCTGGATTTCAACGGCACAGCTGCTGCAATGGAAGCTGCAGAAACGCAATGGATTGAAGAAAAAAGAATGGAGAACCACCTTTAAATGAAAGTCCGTCGTCAATCCTGCATATGTTGTTGATGGGAAGCTGCAAGAGGGATTAACAGCCACTTTATCAGAGAGTGTCTCGTGTTCAAGCATCTTTGAGTGTCTCAGATGAATTCAAGCATCTTCCTTCGAGCCAACTTATCAGAGGGTGTCTCATATCCAAGCTGCATATAATTTCTTCTACGAGGCATTAGTAAGAGTACTCATTCTTGCTGCTGCTGTTATCATCCAAAATTCTTGGCCGCAGGTGAAGAAGATGGAGGTACAAGATATAGACAAGCGGAAAGCAAAAGAATTTTGTACACGCAGCATGGAGATAGATTTATGAGCCGGGGAGGAAGCTAAAGAAAGTCATACTGGAGGGGGAGAGAGAGAGAGAGAGAGAGAGAGAGAGAGAGAGAGAGAGAGAGAGAGAGCAAGCTAGCTGTTTGTTGTAGAAGATGGAATGATGAAATCAATCTGCAGTGGAAAGCAAGATTGAAATCAATCGGCTGTAGCAGAGAGCAAGCCGTAATGGTGGAGGAGCCGCTCAGCTTCTCTGAGGCCACTGAGGAAGGCGCCATGGGTGGTGGAGTAGCAGAATCTATGGGTGGCCTCGCCTGCAAAGAGCAACTGAAGTGGAGAAGAAGATGAAGAAGATGAAGAAGAAGAAGCAGCAGCAGGAGACGACGACGACGAAGAAGAAGAAGAAGAAGAAGAGCTAGACATTGTAGCTTCAAGCTCTTGTCCTCCATAGTTGCCAGCTTCAAGCTCTTGCCCTCCATAGCCACCTGCTTCATCTCCAGCTCCATCTCCATCGCCATAGCCGATCCTTGGCAATGGCTCTGCGAGCTTGTCTATATCCTCGCCGCTCGATCCAACTGCTACGTAGCTGTATGATCCTCTAAACAGTGGATTCTTCCCCCAGCTGCTCCTCACAATCTCGCACACCTCGCCATTCCTGAGCTTGCTCCTCCTCCCAGCTTCGACCACTTTCTGAGCTCCATTCATCTCTCTCGCAGTAGCTCTATCCACCACCTTGCTGCTGCTGCTGCTGCTGCTGCTCCCGTTCATCTCCCTCCCAGCTCCATTGCTGCTCGCCGCTTCCGGCTTCCTTTCCCTCACCTTCTCCTTGAACCCAAACGATTCCATGCACCTCTTTACCCCCTCCACCACCTCCTTGTTCGTTAGCCCTTCCATCTCCAGCGCCTCCTTCCCCGTAAACCACGTGCACACCACATGCGACCCCTTGTGAATAGGGTACAGCGAGAAATTCTTGCGCATCCACCACGGTATCCTGCAGGAGGCCGCCGTTTCTTCGGAGCTGTCGCGGAGCAGCGCATTCTGCTGCTGCTGCTGGTGGAAGACCAGCTGCGTGTGAGGATAAGTCGCGTCGGCTTGCGAGGGATTCATGCGCATGAAGAGCTTGTCCACCACCCCAAATCCAAGCCTGGCGATCACATCCTGTTTCCAACGAGGCAATGGAGGCTGGAATAGACCACTGTCATCCTCCTCCTCTTTCTCGGCTACTGCTGCTGGGCAATGCTTGCTGTTGTTGATGTTGTCTGCAAATCTGCGTCGCTGCTGTCCCAGCGCTTCGGCTTTCAACACTCCCAGCGAAACAGTGACAATCACATGGTCTGCTTCAAACACGGTTCCATCCTCACAGTGGATGCGAACTGGGGCTCCGCACTGGGATTTTGCGTTTAACCACTCGATCTTCTTCACCTTCTTGCCAAACTGTATGCTCTCGCCCGGAATGTCGGCAGCCATTGCATTCACCACACTCGAGTATCCTTTCCCAATTGTTCTGTGCTCGCCAGGATACTCCCAATACTCTTCGTTAGCCTCCAAATCGAGATCCGTCAGCGTATCCGCCGCGGTCACGCTGCGCTCCAGATTTTCACGCATGATGAACACACCCGTTAGCAGCGAGCGGAGGTCCCAAGTAGTCTTGCTGCAGTGATTTGAGGAAGCCTTCCACATTCGCCCGTCCAAGGAAGAAACCTTTCCTTGTCCATTCGCGGAGGCATTCAGTGCACTAATCGCTTGCCCATTCGAGGTGCCATTCTGTACTGAGCAAACCTCTTGTGCAGAGAGAAATGTCTTCAGACCTTCCCGCAGATAAGCTCCCACACTACCCCCTTCGCAGCCATTCCTTACACGCTCCAAATGCTCGAGCGAATCTCGCTCGCCCTCGGAATATTGCTGTAGCCCTCCATCCGTTTGCTGGATGAGCGAATAGAGCTTCCTATACAAGCTACCCATGGACCGGACGACGCTAGGATGGATTTCCAAACCTCCCTCTGCTCTAACCTCAGGCTCCTCCGGAAATCCATCCATGCATTCCCAAGGAATATCACCCTGAAGAGCACCAATGCGCTGGGCAATCTTGTGGACGGGGCTACCTTCGATGCCATGAATCCAAGTAGCGCCCATTTCGACGCGTTGGAGGGCGAATGTGGAGGAACAAATGCGGCCACCGATGCGGTGGCTGGCCTCAAGGAGGGTGAGATCGAAGGGGGGGGAGGTCGAAGAGGAGGAGGAGATACGGGAGGCAGCGGAGAGGCCAGACATGCCAGCGCCGATGATGACGACACGGGGCTTGGGGGAGGGGGGGGGAGGGAGATCCATGGCTGAGGAGGGGGGAGGAGGAGGAGGAGAGGAGGGATGGAGTGGAAGAGAAGGAGGGATGAGGGAGGGAGAAGGGACGAAGGACTGATAAACGCTGCTGGAGGAGCAAATCTAAGCGATGGAGAGCTGAAACAACCTTAAAATCGGTGATGATCGAGCTTGCTCGCGATTCTTATCGCTCGGATTAGACAGCAAAATGGGGAGGAAGGATTGATAAACGCTGCTGGAGAATGAAATCTTGGCGATGAACAAGCGTAAAATTGTCGATGATGGAGCTTGCTCGCGATTCTTATCGCTGTGATTAGACAGCAAATCTGCAGAAAACTATTTGCCCGCTGTGATTCCCATCTACGTACTACGTAGTTTTTCTACCACCCTGCCGGTTGCAGCACCCCGTCTCCCAGAGCACTGCAGTTTTGTCATTCCCATCACCCTCCTCATCACCCCATCACCCTCCCTCATGACGTCCCTTCCTCTTCCCATCCGCACCACCGCCCTGAAACGACAGAGACACAGCCTTGATTCACATCTCAACGGCAACCAGAAACAGCAAATGTTTATGAACTATTTTGTACACCCGAACTGCAGCTTCCAACGCTTTGAAGATTTTTGGAGATTGGACTCTTGGAAAGACGGATTGAATGTAATGAAATAATCATCGTCTTCGCTGGATCTGACTGCTGACCCTATGAAAAGCCCAAACAATGAGATAAGTATGAAAGGCGCATTGGGAAGATACACACAAAAATTGCAGCAGCTTCGAAACAAAACCAGAAATCTGTCTTGTTTTTTTCCTCGGGAGATATCATCAGGCTGATGAAGATTGCCTTGAAGGATCATCATCATGTAAATGAAGCATCATTTTTCGATTCACCTGGGGTCCTGTTTCACGGGATCTGACCGCTGACCGGATGAAAAGCCCAAGATGAGGGAGGAATTTTGGAAGCTGACTCTTTTCACTTAGCTACTATCATCTAAAACGCACCTCCCTCCATTTTGGGTTAGTGGTCCAGATCATCGGATGCTGTCAAAGACAGATCCAAAGCTTGAAAAAGGCTCCAAGACCGAAATCTGGCACTTGCAACAGCCAAAACCTGCATCAAAATGTCATCCGGATTCCTGCCTGTTCTTATTGTTAGCATGCCGCATCCAATCTCTTGACCCGCTCTCTCTCCTCAGACTCGCCCAGTACATATATATTACAGTGTACATGTTCCATCGACCCCAGCTTGCCTCTAGAGCTCCAGTTACATTTTCACTCCCGGGATCCAAGTACTGATTCAGACGCCAGAGTGACACCATTCGCTCAGTCTCCCTAGCCACCACTGCAGCAGCTGCAAAATCTGATACAGCAGCGCGCCCTCAAGGGTCCAGACAGTTTAAAGCATCCCAACATCGTCGATGCATGCACATTGCTTTACTTTTTTACTTGTTACATGGTCAACAAGTTTTGCTGTCTCTCAGGACTGGACAGTGATCACACCAACATAACTGGGGGGCAGAAAGCAGCACACATATCGTATCGACCGAATCTTTGCTGCAGGTCCTCCAAAACAGTACTGTTTTTTCTGAGTTGGGCCAGATGGGAAGGCCACTACACGTGAGCCTCAGGTAAGCAAAGCTCATGTTTTCAGTTCAAAGTGCAAACGAGTGATGATTTGGAGAAGGGGATGATTTCAACATACACTTTCCCAGATAGAACAACAAACATCCAGCTGCAGCTAGTCAACAAACATCCAGCTGCAGCTCCTCAAGCTGGCTGCGGTGTGGATGGTGTGAGTAGGGCAGAAGGTAGAGGATGGAGCTCCTTTCACCCACCAAGTGTGTAGGACAGACGGTGAACTTAGACTTGTCCCTGTGGGCTCTTACCAACCTTGTGTTGCTCGTGTCTGTTGGGTCTCCCTTTCAAGGGTCGCCTTGTTGGTTAGCCTAAGGAGCTCGATAATATATATACATTTGCTACATGTTGAGAGTTCATGTTCATCACATGCTTCTTTGAAATAGGTGGGTAGCAATTCTAGGGTCATCATATTAGTAGGGGATCAGCACCCATGAATCTATAGTCATGAGTCACCTCATCCTCTTTAGTCGCCTGATCTTATGTGAAAATGCTATGCCTTTATCGCCATGCCAGCCAGACATCCTTGAGTGAGACTTGTAACAGCTCCAAACCATGAGCAGAGCACCTGGGAGCTTAAATAGAGTCCTTGCAAGAGGAGCTTCATGATAGCCATAGTGGGGTACTACAAATGGGTTATACATTTCAACCTCTCGGCTAGGTGTATTATCGTAGGCTATCCACTTCATTTCTTTCTATTGGGGCGAGTAATCCCTCAATCAACGTTTTTTAAAATGCACTTTTAAGAAATCAGACCCTCCTCTGGGTTTACAACAAAAAATTGAGCAACCATATCATTTAAAAAACAAATGAAAATTTTGTGTTTTAATCACAAAAAAAGCAAAACTTTGACAGCCCACATCTTTTCACTGCCTACTCCAAATGGGATCATTCTACACACCAAATTAAATAGCAAAACATAATTTATATGAATAGTGTATCCATTGCACCATTTAGTAAATTTATTTTCATGAAAATAAGAGTTTTACGAAGCATATAATTTCTTCCATTGAATTTAGGGTAAGGTCACTCTTTTTAGGCTATCATTTTTGAAGAGTGGACGGTGGCATAATTGACTTAGAGGCTATCATTTTTCGAGGCAGTCTCCCCCAATACTCTCAATATGTTGGTGTTTATCACACTTATCCTAACCATCCCATGCACACATGCTAAGCCATCTTCATCTATGTTCAGGCTTGATCTCCTGTATGTTGTGCCATCTTCATGTATAGTAGGTGAGTGATCTCCATATGATCTCCTAGTATGACTAGTCTCCATACATGAACTTTCTCTATTCCTTATGGATTGTCCACCTCATTCCTAGCTTTTGTAGGGCTAAGTGAACCTTGTATTTGTTGGGTGTACTTGCCATCTCAGTGGCATGTGTCTTATCATAACCTGAGGCTTGATTGTGCTTGAAAGTTGAGACTGACATTTATTGTCATGTCGTGGACCCCTCTGGATTCAATACTAGCAAACCCTACTTGCATTTCCTCTTATAAATTTTAAAGTTTTTAATAAAGTAGAAATTTGAAACCCCTTAATGGTGCTTGCCATGTAGTAGCCCCTAACTCTTTAGAGGGCCTCATTGGTAGATATTATGGGGAATTGTACTATGTTCTCATCTTTCGTTTAATGGGCAGATTTGGGACTAGCATTGAGCTACCATACACCACCCATCACAAACCCAAATGGGTGGACAATGCTAATGCATCTATGTGCTAGATGGTTAAATCTATAAATGGTATCTATACATATTCCACCTTAATGGTTCCGGAGAGAGAGAGAGAGAGGGAGAGGTTGCATGTAAATAGGGAGGACAAACAAATAGAGAAGCAATGCCTAGCATAGCAGATTTACAGTTCAAAGTTCTCCCCTTCATTCAAAATGTTTGACTTTTCTCCACACATCTATTAGTTGCATAAAAATATTGGTTATACATCTAGAACCATCATAACCAATCCTATATCACATCCCAATCATATGCCATAGCCTTCTCAGTATTGCTTCCCACATGTAACTACTAGTACTAGCTTTGCTCTATTAGTGTAGGCCATGGGTATATCCCAGGAAGTCGATCAATTTTTGTATACGGTCCTTTTCGGCTTGACCAACCATTTTGTAATATATATAACCTTTTTTTAAAAATAAAGTACCACTAAACTATGGATAGTAATAGATAATATACTAGCTCCTATGCCATGCTAAAAATATGTAGGGAGGAATTTATTATGATGAAACACTACCAAAATATGAGAATTAGCACTTATCATTTAGATAAATACCCCTTTACGGGCAAAGATGTGGTGTAGTGGCATATATAACATGTAAATACAAGTAGAGAGCTAGTAGTAGTACTAAAATCAACCCTTACCTATAGAGTTCCTATAGACCAATCTAGATTGCTTTGGCTGTATAAAACTTTAAAATTTAATTTTGTAGATTAAAATACCCTAATGTATCTAAATTTTTTATGAACCAACCTCCTATGATTACACATTTTTGGGTGGACAACCTAGCTACAATTCATAATCAAGGGGGTCAGCACTATAATATATTGTATCATGTGTGTTTAAGAGTTAACCAAGTTCCTTTATGTTCATAAGTTGCAAAATTTTCCAAAAGTTTATTCAATAATACTCTTAGACTATACATGTAATGTCTATGAGAGTTTAACTCACATTCTAGGATCACATTGTTCTTATGGATCCTTTCAGTATCTTTTTGCATAGTTCCACTAAACCTTGAGCCACTCATTCTTATCATGGAAACTTTCAAGGGCTTGTACAGGAGTAAGCCTTGTTTTCCCATGCAAGGCTAATGTCGATAGTCATTACCAAGCACGAGAAGTTATCCCAATAGAGCTTTTGAAACTAGTAGGGTTTTATATTCTCAAAAAGTTTACAGCTGTTAATTAATCCATTCTAAAACTAGGCCACCGAAAAAACAATACAAGAATGGGATCGAACATTTTTTTATGAAGTAGTATAATTTCTCTATATAGTACATTTTGTGTGATCGTGTGTAAATTTGCTATTTTTTGAGACATTTATGGCATCCATACAAGTGATTCCCCTCACTTACTACACAAGAGACACTTACAAACAAGCATGTAATGTGTGAGTAGATACTTAAACCTAACTCTCATGTTTCTCATATATTGATGTCTACCTCGTAAAAATGAGATATGATCGAATTTAATCAAATGCATTTCCCCATGTGCCCCCATGTTCCACTCATCTAAGCAAAATAAAATAATAGAAGAAGAGTTTTTACACTTCATTCCTTATGTTAAATACTTATAATTTAAAACATTTTAGAACATGCATACATGACAATCTATACAAATATTTCAAAAGTGACCATCCTCCTTTAGAAGAGTCTTCTCCTCAAAAGTGTCCACATATGAAGTGTTGACCAAATTTTCCTTCCATTTTGTTTTTATAGGCAATAATTGCCACACACCGTGCTGAAACCTTTTTTCCTCCATGAATGAAAAGTTTGTGTCATTGTCCTTAAGATCTATTTTGAAAACATTGTGCCCTATTTCTTATACACCTATGCTTCAGTACATAGTTCCTAGCATAAGATGGACATGGAACATTATGTAGCACCTTTCTATTTTGTGGTATATGCATTATCATTATGCCAAGTATAAATACTTGCATATGACTTGCATTCAAGGGATAATGTTAGTCCTCTACTTACGTATGGGCCTTACATTCCTTTCCTTTTATAAAAAATTGAATTTTATACTTTTATAAACTAAAGAGCCCCTTATGTTTATATATATTTGTGGCAGTTATTGGACTACAAACCCCCTTATGTTGAACCCCCATTGTATGGGTGCATATTATTGGGTAGGCCATATTGTTACATTCTGTTAAACAGTATAATATCCATGACTCTATCACCCTTTTAGACAAAGTACAAGATAGCTTCTTCAACTCATAAAGAATACTACATATAATCGATATATGAGATTTGAATTGAATATGAAAATTAATTCTCTTGCCCATATCCTATTGGATCTTGCATCCCTTTTAAGAAGCTAATATCAGTGTTATAATCACATATGTGCATTGTGTTAGTGACAATTTATCAATGGAAATTTTAAAGTGAGAAGAAATAAAAAATGTTTAAAGAGGGATATGACTTTCATATAGTTTAAACTCAACAAGATCAAAGCTTAAAAACAATCATTCAAATAGCAAGTTGTTAAATATGTGCTCCAAATAATAAGAAGTACCTAATATCAATACCATTCAAGACAACTCCTTTTTATCCATAGATCTATTTTCCTAATTAAAAGTGGCATTGGAGGACGTCAAGAATTATGTGGTTTGAATGAAAGATATTCAATATGGAAGCCTCGTATACATACATTAGGCCATTTTTAGCTCGAGTCAAATAGAGGATATTTAGATCCAAGTACAAGAAGAAAGAATATAAGAACCCATATTCAAAGTAGCGAACTTATCAACTTATCTTGAACATACCATTTAGGTAAAGTTTTCTTATAGCAAACCCCTAGGCTTAAAAGTGTAGTTCCTCATTTTTAGAAGAAAATGGGGATGCTACATGATCATTTGAATGAATTGTCCCTTTTACTTCATTCAAAATTATGTCTTTATAATAAGGACCATGTAGTTTTGATGGAACCATGAACACGTAGCTTTGATGGACCTATAAAGACCATCTATTCTATTCAAGCATGCATGTTATTACATTACATGAAGATTTACAAGCTTATATCACCACATATATGCTTGAATATATCCTATTCTCTCAATGTGTCATATGTACCACTTAAATTAATAAAGAAACAAGTGACTAATTAGACAAATCTATTTGATGATATGGAAAACTCTATTGGATACTTCTATGGTAGCTACCAAAGATGAACTAGATTTTTATAGCTTGCATGGGAAGTAGTTCCACAAACTCTAAGCTTCCTTGGCATATTGCAAGGTGGTTAATACTTGTTATTGTTATAGAGCATCCTTATGCTTATGAGGATACATCGCAAGGAAAAAAGCCTCGATGGACATTGAGGTTACATGCTCAGTGGATCCCATTTAGGATGTATAACAATCTTGTGAATACATGCTTTGTCATTTTTGCATATCCACAATAATGTGGCATCATTCAATGGCTCATTATTTCTTTGAGCATTCAAATAAGTATATTTCTAGAATTGAATATTCTTGAACTAATATGAGACATCATCCTCTACGATAATGATATTAACACTTATACCCTAGGGATTACAAAGTAACTATATAATTGAGTCAAGGTAAAATGTGCTAAAAATTAGGGTCTAGGCAATGTGACTAGGTTAAATTTTATAAACTATTTTTTTATGTTTTATGAAAATTTAGTCATGTGACGTGATTATTTTTAAACATTTTTGTGTTATTTAGTTTGTTTCAAAAGTCATTTTGTGTACACTTTCAATGGACTTTGAAACATGTCTTTCCATAGAGACATTAGGTGCTATTTTTATCTATGGACCTTTGATAAGGTTTTCATGCTTTATAAATGGTCTTTGTATTTGGCAAGTAAGACCTCACCATGATTTATAAATGTCCTTTATATTTGGCAAGTAAGGCCTCACCACATATCTTTGTACGGTGTGTTTCATGATGAGTGAATTCTTTGTCCTCCTCAATAAATTACAAATCATTATAATATTAGCTAGCAAGAAGATTCTACACTTATTGTCAACTCTTATGATTCACAAGTGTCATAGGATTGTCTTGAAGTTCTCCTACCCCATTACAATTCATATATTTTACATTTAAAAAATACTTATATGTTGAAATGTTAACAAACCATTTACACATGTGTCTCTAGGGCCTCTTTTTAATTACAATGTCCAACCAAACCTATCTCTCTAACCTTAGTATTCATGTGAACTCCATTCTAACACTCTCCCTTCATTTCATGGGCTCTATTTTAAAAAACGTTTTTAATAATTCAAACTTTTATCACAAAAATGTCATGTTGAATATGTCTACCATCAATGGCAAAAGATGGTGGACCGATTACATACCTTTTCCCGACTAGCTGACTATAATATGTTTTATGAATGTTTGGATTCTCACAAATAAAATCACCCTAATTTTATTAATGAAGGTCATCTAAATTTTACTTGCATTGTGCCAAGGTCACTTAGAATCCTTTGCGGCAACACCATTGCAAGAAATATGTTAGCAAACATAAATGGTTGCATTGCATTCCTAGTGACTTATTCAACAAATAAGCTCATTGATGTGTAGGCATGAAACCTATCGTCAATCAATGTAACCGATCATATGGTGTCTATAGAATGCAATCAACAAATCAAGTAATACAACGTTCTTTCTTCTGCAGCTGATGTATATATCTCTATTCCAATCATGTGATGTTTTCAATTACGACATATAACTTTGGATTGTTTTTCTTGAATACTTTACACACACTGAAGTATCAAATTTTGTCATGGTATTAGATGGCATTCAAATCCTTTTGGCTTCCTTTGAATTCAAGTTGTCAATGCATAAGGGAAAGAAAGAAGCCATTTTTAATGCATCTTTGCTAAGACAATCTCATAGTCAAACAAACAAGCTTTCAAAAGGTCAAAATTCTCCTCTTCAACTTCAGTATCACACATGTTAAAGAGGAGGATCATAATGGATCATCTCTTCAACTTAAGGTATGTAATGTATTCATTCCTAGTCTCTGATTGGGATCTCAAGGATAAGTACTTCAAGTTTCAAAATTGAGTTGGAAAATGGATTGCTCTTAGGGTAAGGATTTGATGCTTCTTGATCTAGAGTAACCTTTTACTTTAACATTTGGATGAAAAGTAAATAAATAGCTCATATATTTTACACAAGTTGGATGTCCCGTCAAAGCATCCCTCTTCATAAATGTTGGTTGCATGGTCAATCATTCCTTGTTTAATGCTACAAATGAATGATTATAATATTAAAATTAAATGTGGTGAGAGCTTTTAATCAAATGCTAGTTAGCAATCGATTGTTTGAAATTTGAATAGGATTGCAAGAAAGCAATCATGGTTTGAATGTTTATTAAAATTTGCAATTTTAATGTTTTTATTTATAAATACTAAATGTTACAATGTTAGTTGATTTATTATTGTTTATTAATATTGTAATATTTAAGTTCATTAATGTTGCAATGTTTGTTTACTAAATGCATCGAAGGAATTTAATATTTAAAAAAGTATTTATATAATAAGATTTAATACACATGGGCCATGGCAATAAGTAAATATGTTGTATAACATTGTCAGAAATGTCAATAAGTTCATGGGTCAAGGTACATTTACGTCAAGCCTAAGATCATATACATTACCTTTTAAACATGACATCTACAAAGGGGACATAAAGAGGATATTACCTCCTTGGGATCTAGGTCTAGGGATCACGACTCCATGTGTGTAGAGGTACTCTTGTCACAATTGAACATTTAGTTTCTAAAGGGTCTTCAAGTGAAAAGACCCGACTTCTCATGTTCCTATCTTGTAGGATTAAGCTTGCAATCAATAGATCTCCTAGAAAATTTCCATGTTTTCCTCTCATGGTTGGGCCACTTATTGCATTGTGACGTGCTCCCTCTATTGTCTTAGACAAGTGCAAGGAAAAAGACTAGGCGAAGTACATCAACACATCATTGTAGTATGGAACCTTGCCATGCACTTCAATTCAAATTTATTGGGCATTTTGTTAGATCTACTCATCTCGATGGTTCATGAATTTCTAATGCCATGCTCTGATGTAGGCTATGCCAAGGTAAAGGCTACTTCCTCTCCTCCCTTTGAATCACTTCTTCACCTCCTAGACCTCTAATGGCTTCCTTCTATATTTTTCTTAGGTTCCAAAGGGTATATCACCAGCAACTCTTGCTTCATATAATGAGTTTTTATTGTTCTTCCAATGCATACCTAAAAAGTTAATGCACATGGTGTGCAGACTTTCTCTAAGGAGAAATTTAATTATGAAATTGAACCTTGAGGAATTCTCTAGAAATATGTAAGATTTCAAGAGCATTCAACAAAAGGGTTTTATCTTCTTAGGGAGTTATAGAAATTATACATGCTTAAGAGATTTTTTAATTCAAAAAGTTAAATTTTACATATAGAAGGGGTACTTTTATCCTCTCAAAATTTATAGAAGGGGTGCATATACGCTATAAAAATATATAGGTATGGGGTTTCTTGAATACCACTTGATGCAAGTGCTATATGGAATTTTTAATAATAAATGCACTGAGAACCAAATGTATCAAAGGCCATGTCACCAAGAACTCATGCCACCATAAGAAGCCTTCTTGATGTCCTTCTAATGCACACCTAAAAACTCAAGGCATATGCTTTAATCTCTCTAAGAAAATATCTAGTTATAAAATCAAATGTATCATGCAAGGAGCAAGATAAAGTCCTAAAGAATTTGCATATTTGGAGGTGTAAGCAAATGCTTGTGGTATTCATTCAGAAGTTGCAATTACAATTTTCCACATATGTTTGAGTTGCAAGCATGCTTGCTTGGCATGTCTTCCCTTGTCAATTGCTGTCAAGTGTCTCCTCTCATCCATGTAGATGTTTGCCTACTCAAAGCATGCTTAGGTGTAGCCAATCATCAAGCTATTTTGGGCCATGCCACAATGAACCCTAATGGGAGGAATAAAAAAATCAATAATGGGCCCATGATCATGTGTAATAGTCCATGCACTTATCAGCTTTGTTTTGCAACATGAAGATAATCAAATTAGAGGGCCCCATTTTTCAACCCATGTCGAGATTTTAGCCACTACCATCTCTGTATAGAATCTAAGTACACAATGTTGCTATTATCATTAGATCAATTGTGCCACATGGAGCATGTAGTTATTCTTCTATAATGACCATGGTATTTCTTGACATAAAACATGGAGCGTGTAGTTATTCTTCTATAATGACCATGGTATTTCTTGACATAAAACATGGCACTATGCAAGTGTGCTACTTGAAGCAAGAGCTAGGATTCTTGCCACTTGGTGGACAAGTGGCATTGCATAGGAACAAACTAGCCATGTCAACCACTGGATGGAATAAATTCCATGGATCATGTCTAGCAACTATGGTGGACCTATCAACCACTGTAGAGGTGGTGAATACTACCACTTGGCAGACATCAATAAGCCTACGTGTCAACTACTACAGTGGCCATTTCAATTGCGATGGTGCCCAATGGCCCATGTCAACTCCTATGGTGGCAATGTCAACCAATATAGGTGGTGACTACTACCACAATGGCACACATCGACTGATCTGATAGCTAAAGTTAGCCAATGCAGTGGTCCAATTGCAAAACATGAGTTTTTATGTAAGCCCTAATGGCACACATCAACAGGCCCAGTTGCCTTAGTCAATCATCTTAGTGGTCTTATTGCATGACACATGTCTGCAACCTTATAGCGGAGTTGCTCTTGATGAAGTACTCCCATCAAAGTGTAACTCTTATCTAGCCAATTCGTGTTTTTATAAATCAATAAAATATGCCACTCTAATTGTGACATCATGGTGAATCTTCCCAGGATGGCACAAGTTAGCTAATCCAACTTCACAATGGGTGCTTAGTGGTCCACATCAACTATCACGGTACTCACATAAGTGCAAGTGATATCTATCACCATGATGGAACACATTGACCAACCTAATAGCGTGAGTCAACCACCATGGTTGTCTTATTGAATGACACATGTATTCATGCAAGACACAATGGTACATGTCCAATGGCCCGAGACAACTACTTTGGTTGACTTAGTACACAATACATGTTTGCCACTACAACACCTATAGTGATGCTTGGTGGACACATGTCTACGAGCCCAATGTTCCAAGTCAACCACTTTGGTTGTCTTATAGCACAATACATGTTTGTCACTATAGCACCTATAAAAATGCTTGGTAGAACTTATACCTGCCCTATCATGGCATATCTCATCTCTCACCAATACGTTGTTTTTGCAAAGCAATAAAGTATGGCACTTTGACTGCATAGTTGCACATCGGCCCTTGCATTGGCCCATGAAAATCATTTAGACACATCCGTATCTCATTGGTCCAAAACTCTCCATAATCCCTTCTAAATGGTGAGTTCATGGCATAGTTGGGAAAGATAGGGGTTCTCTCTCTCTCTCTCTAAAATGGAATTCTACAAATGAGAGATAAACCTAATGGACGAGCATGAAATGCAAGAATATCACGGAAGATATGCCAATGTCCAAAAGGCACATAATCTATAGAATAAGAACCATCTTACATGATCTAGAGGTAGAAAAGCCTAGATGGTCTAGATCAAGAATCCCTAGGGAGGCAAGGATTTGTAAAATTTGCCCAACTTATTAAAAAAATTTGGACCAAAAAAGGGGCCCCTATAAGAGAGCCCTTGATATGGTGACATGGAAGGATAGCGGAGGGCAATAGAATGTTGGAAATGGCTTGAGTTTTCTATTTCTTTATTTAGAGGCCCAAAATTTGATGTATGCCTCGCACTTGCTGCCTCCACTCTTTGATCACATTTTTGAACTGTAACCAAACTAAAAAAACCTAGTTTCTCAACCAAACTTGCACCATTTGTCCTAAAACCAAATCCTTCCATCCAACTACCATACTCCTCTCATTCTCTCTCATTTCTTTTCCCTCTCGCTCATTTCTAAGCTTCATTTTGAATATTTCTTGCTCCAATCCTATTTTCAAAACTCTTCCTTTCTTTTAAGTGGGAGGCTCATTTCTTTGTTCTCCCTATAATGGGATGGAATCTCACATCAAAATCTCATCATTCCCTTCTTTACTTGCATTTCCCCCCCATTCCCTCCAATTTCACTTTCATTCTTTCAAACCTTTCAAGGTTTTTGAACCAGATTTTCCTTGCCTTCTTCTTGCTCTATTTTGGGTTCTTTTTTAAAAATCTTGCCACTTCTGCTCTCAGCTAACATTCTCTTGCGATCTCAAATAATTTTCTACAAATACTAAAGGAAATTATGTTTTGGGTGAACTTTGAATGATGAAAGGTATTTCGAGCCTAGAAGGAGCCACTGGACGTGTTCTTTGACAAAGGATGAAAGAAGATTGATTTTCAAGCATTACACTTGCTTATGCATGAAAATCAATCTTTATTTAGCCCATCTCTCAACACTGGTTTGTGGGAGGCATGATTTGAAAGACTTGTGAAGTTTTTGGGTCTATCCAAGCAGCTTTCATGGAGGTTGAGGTGAGATTTCCTTTGTAGCAATGCAAGAAATTGTAGATGATGAGATTTGAGATTTAGTGATACAACTATAGAAAAACAATTAGTTTGTAGTTCGTTTTGCGTAGTTATGTTGTTTGCTTTTACTACATGTTTTGAAAATGCTTAAAGACTTGTTTGTTTTGAGATAAATTTCATGAGAAGTGAGCTCATAGAGGCTTTTTTATAAGAAATAATAGTGCAATAGTTAAAAAGCAGTCATTTTGGTTGCTTGACTTTTCAAGCAATTAAATTGTTTCAAAGACATACACTCTTACTATGTACAACTTTCTATAGAAGATTGTTTGAAATAGATTTTGAGATGCTTGGAAGCATATAATTGTTTTGTAGCCAAATCCATCAACTTCAACCTTCTGGAATACAAGAGGGGCCACTGGGGAGAACAAGTTTGAAATAGGAATTTTTTCTCAAAAAATTCCTATTTCAAGAATTAGCTACTGTTCATTCACAAGTTTCTAATTTGTTTTACATTTAATAATTTAACAATGCTTGTAGTATTTTAATGTGATTTGTGTTGTTCATTTGTAATTTAAAAAGTCAAGTGTGCCTCTAAATTTTGTAAATGAAGGTCAATTTATTTTTTGTTTGTGTGATATCTTTGTATGTAATATTAATTTTTTTCTATCATTTTACCATGTATATGTGTTGATTTTGTTGATATTCATAATTTTTTAAAGCATGTTTGATATAGCTCATTATAAAATTTGATTTTTTTTACATGCAATAGTTTAAGAGTGTTTGTGATATTTAAATGCATTATCTTTTCTTTCTGTGTAATCTACTAAGTTAAGTGTGTAGCTATATTTTTCTAATTAAGGTTATTTTATTTGTTATTTATGCAATTTGTGTATATGATATTAGTTTTTGTTTTGGGTAACCATCATTTATTAATTGATGTTGATGTAGTAGGGATTCTATTTTTGTTACGTTGTTGTGCTAATGTCAATATTATATTATGTTAGGTGTAAAGTGTATAAAACCATGGAGGCCCCTAGGAAAAATAAAAAGGTGGACATCCATTTTCAAATTAATGCAAAGAAATTGCACCAGTTCTAAAGAGGAATGAATCCTCCTTAGCAAGTGAAAGTGATTTAGTAGCTCTTCAAAATCAAGGAGAAACACATATGGATTTGTGGTTTGACGGGAAAAATATATAGTAGATCCACAAACTTGTCAGGCTCCTCAATTCCATGGGTTGACCAACTTAATAAACTTTCTGTATAAGGGTGAGGATGGTTTGTTAGAGGTTGATTGCTCATGGAGCAATTAGCCTTCACACCCACTACAAATCTTTGGTTAAAGAAAGAGACAAAAGGAGTGCAATGTTAGACTCCTAGATTCAACATTTGGTATCATCTATGTAAGCTACAAGTGTTCAAATGGCTGTGAAAGAAAAATGGTATGATGGCATAGAGAATAAAAATATGAAATTACAAGTAAAGGTTCAAACATTAAATGCTCAGTTGGGAGAGCACACTATAAATGTAATTCACTTATAGATGCAAAACACATCTTTGAAAGATGAGATCAAGAAATTGGAAAAAACCTTAGCATTCATGAAAGATACTCCTATGGGTCCAAGGCTTCATAAGAGGAAATTGTGTCCAATGGATGAAATATCCAAGAAAAGTGGTCATTGGAATCGTCGAGTGAGAGCTTGTAGGACTGTTTCAAAACTCATGTCTATCCACTCTGGTGATATCGGCAAAGTGTTTACAAAGAAAAGGTTGGAATCTGCTATACAACATCATAAATTCAAAAGTCTAAAATTAGAGATAACATTTGAATCCATGAACAGAGTTATGGAGAAATTCAATGTAGTTAATATACAAGGAGTCTATGATATTGTACGGATAAGCACAAGGGCATATGGGCACATATTTAAGAGCTTAAAGAAACCATGTCTTTTTGTAGGGTCAAAAATTAAAGCCCCGCTTCCAAAACCAATTGATGTCGATAAGGCAAGGTATGCTCTCAATTTGGGTATACTTGATTTAGTTAGCAAGCCTTAACTTGTATGTAATACACTAACTATGAAAGGGAAGGCTAGAGAGTCCAAAGAACTAGAACTCACAGTCAATAAGAACTTTGTGATGGATGCTCAAAGAGGTTTGCAGGCGATGGTGAAATTTTATGATATGCTTGTGGAAGAATGTAATGATGAACTAAATATCGTACTAAAGATTGATGGAAGTGAGGCATTAAAATACCAAAAATTAGAAAGAATCAGTGTGACATTGATGAATAGAATACTAGACCTTCAAGTTGAGCTTGATGATGCAAGGAAGTTTAGTGTGCAATCAAAACAAGAGATTCGGTGGCTGGCTACATTTGAGGTACCATGGAAATTTGAATTGTGATTTTGTAATGGAAAATTCTTATAATATTTTGAAATAGAATGTGAATTGGTTTTGTTGGTCAATTTTGAAGTGGTTCTTTAACCCAACCGATATCCTGAGTGTGATCAGAGGTCATAACAATGGTGGGCTACTTAAAGTTAAGGGCTATGGTTTCTACCAGTAGAATGACATCTAGATGTTGTTGATCTCAAGATTATTAAATGTATGTTTACTGTGGCATATGGAGCAAATACAAGCCATACTTACCCATTATGCATGAAAAAGAGAGTCCCATTGCATGCAAGTAAAAACAACCAAAAGCAATGGGCTTCCGAACTTGCAGAGATTGATCAAACTAAGGGACAAGATCTTGATGTTTGAGGGAAAGATGCATCATGGAGTCCAATTCTTGAAATTCACCTTTGAGAGTATACATTTGTGCCCTTTATGCTATTGTCAGGATAGTTGAAAAGCGGATGCACCTATACATCATTGATGCATATAACTTGAAGCCCCAACAAGAGAGTGAGAGGATGATTACAAGAATTGAAAAGGTCCTTTCAAATATGGGTCCACACTTTGGAAAAGTTAAGATTACAAAAGATGAGAAAAGATTTGGAAAGACAGACAATGTAAGCCAAGCTTTGGTGGCGTCAAGGCTTTAAAATGTATTTTAGCAAAGAAAAAGAATGATAAGGTCAACCGTGTTGATGAATTGATGTATGGAGAAAGTTACACGATGCATCTTGTGGACAAGGGGGGAAGGAGGAGGAAATATTGGAAAAAACTTGAGTTTGGTTAGCTATTGATAGCTTGGTACCTTTTCTACAGAAGAAAAGGTTTGGTGATGGTGATCTAGTGTGTTTCATAAATCTTGTGAATGACTTTAGCCAGAATATGGAGATTTCTTGGGGAAGAATCATTTTTCATAGTACATGGTAATCTCTAATTGTATATTGAGATGTACATTTAGAATGGTCCCGTACTTACTCATAATTTGTTTTCTTGTTGGGCAACATAGTTTATATGCTCATGCACCATACCATGGCATGGCATTATGGAAGCATTGCAGTGTGGTCTACTCAGAGCATGGAAATATCTCATTGGCAAGCACATTGTGTGTATAATAGAGAGACCCAACATGGGGGTCATAGAACTAAGTCGAGCCCAATGGTTCTATTGGTTCAATGGTGGTACATGCATATCGAAATAAGAGCAACTCCAACACTAGCATTCAAAGTTAGAGTCCTTAGTGTCCCATGAATTGCAGGATGTTAACACTTAATGTAGAAGAAAAATATACAATTCATCAAATGCAAGACAAAATCATGCAAGTTGGCATGCAACCTGTCATAGAAAAGGGCGAATAAGCTTCGAGCCCAATGGTTCGATTGGTTCAATGGTGGTACATGCATATCGAAATAAGAGCAACTCCAACACTAGCATTCAAAGTTAGAGTCCTTAGTGTCCCATGAATTGCAGGATGTTAACACTTAATGTAGAAGAAAAATATACAATTCATCAAATGCAAGACAAAATCATGCAAGTTGGCATGCAACCCGTCATAGAAAAGGGCGAATAAGCTTCAAATTAGATGAGTCTATTGGTTCAATGGTAGTACATGCATATCGAAATAAGAGCAACTCCAACACTAGCATTCAAAGTTAGAGTCCTTAGTGTCCCATGAATTGCAGGATGTTAACACTTAATGTAGAAGAAAAATATACAATTCATCAAATGCAAGACAAAGTCATGCAAGTTGGCATGCAACCCATCATAGAAAAGGGCGAATAAGCTTCAAATTAGATGAGATTGATGGTGTAGGCTCTTCCATTATGAATTCCCATGCATAAGTTTTAGAATTTATTTACAATTTTAGTTATGTGATATGCAGTGAAGTTAGTGTAAAAAGTATATGAATTGTAAAACCAAAGCAAAAATTTAAGCTGTTGGATGTTAATTATAAGTTTTTAGTGCAAGGTTGCACCAATTCTATTCTTTGCTCGTAAAGCCTCTCCCTCTCTCTCCACCCCAACCCAGACTAAGCAGAAGGCAAGGAAGCTGGGTGAGAAGGTTTTATCAGATGATGAGGACACCCACATCGATCCACACCCAACCCCCCCCCACCCCCCCCCAAAACCCTACCAAAAAGGTAAGGATAAGATTCCAGTGCAAAGGAAGAGCTCCAAGAGGAGGATTTAGAGATTGAAGAAGAAACTAAAGAGGAGTTCCAGCAATGGAGCAAAGGATGAAGCAAGATCAATTGAATGAGCAACTCTGTCACGTAGAGCAAGCACAAAAAGAGAGGCAAGCTCGACCACAGCAACCACCTCATCCACACCCAGCCCTAAGGAGACCACAATAGCCACCTCTACATCTAGGCCAAAGAGCTCCTCCTCCAGTAAAGAACTATAGATTCAAGCCGATGACTGTGGCACTTTGGGAGATCCACAAGTATCATAAGTCAATCGATCTCCTTATCCTGAAGGCAAGCTTTGCCAAAGTGGTACGTGAGATCTTGCGGACCAAAGCTCTATGTCTAGGTTCTTTAGGCGAGGTGTCATGGAGGCCCCTTGGCATATTCAGTAGATGCCTTCCTTGCCTTGTAGCATGCAGCTAAAGCCTACTTCGTAGACCTCATGGATGATGTCCAGTTGGCTACTACCATCCACAAGAGCAGGATCACCATGATTGCTAAAGATATGCAGTTCATTGTATGCCTTAAGAGACATAAGGGTATGTAGGTTTGTTTTATGCACTACGCCTTGCGTGATGGTTAGGGTTGGTGTGTGTAATGCACCCTGGGCACTTCTCAATCTTGTATTTTGTTCCTATGTATATAGTAAAAGTGTTTTTTAAAACATCATTTGTAATCTATTTCTTTGTGTTTGCAATCTCCATTTTCTTGCATGCAATTTGAAATAAGAAAATACTATTCAATTTGCAACCTCATATTAAGAAAGGAAAGAATAGAGTAAAAAAGAAAGCAATCTATGCTTTGTAGCAAAAATTTGCATTCTTGATGCTTTACATGTTTTTTGATCTTTTTCTCTTTCCTTCATTGTTTTTCCATGTTTGTTGTTGGCATAATTTGTCATGGTTGTTGCCTCACTTTATTGTCGCCTTGCTTCATTTGTATTGCATTGCTATATGCTTGTGTTCCATAGCTGCATTTCGTGCTTATTTCTTATGTCTTGTGGTTTATTTTCTTGTGTGATATTTATAAGATTGCATTGTGAGTGCTAATACCTTGTGCTTCATTTTATGCGTGTATGGATTGCCAATATGTGTCGCACTTTTATCATATTTACTCGAGTTTGTGCATTATTCATCTATCTAGTGTGTGTGATACTAGCTTGTGTGTATCTAGTGTGTGTTCACGATGTATGTATCTAGCATGTGTGATAATATCTTGTGTTGTGTGGGTTGTAAGTGCATTGATTAACTTGTGATTTGCTCCATTGTTTATATTGCATGTGGCTCTACTCATTTGGTTGCTTATGATTGGGCTATGGGCTATATTGTGTGAGTTGTGTTGGGGACCAAGGCATGTTGTGTTTCTTATTGTGTGTGTTTTTTTAGATGCATAGATATGGATGCTGCTCTTCATTAGATATTGCTAGTGGGATCTAGGATTCATGTGATCATGAAAAAGGTCCAGATTTCTAATGGGATCTAGGATTCATGTGGTAGTGCAAAGACTTGAGGTCTATCATTCTAAAGGAATCCAATGGAGCTAGAATACCATGTGGGTAGCTTGAGCATGTAATGATGAGCAAGGAGAGGTCTCCCTCAAGCCTACAAATTAAATATCTTTCTCATATTTGAGTCCTCTTAAATATTCTTTGAAAGCTTACAAAAAATTCTCTCAAGATTTCCTCTCTCATAAGGATCGCAAACTCTCTTCTTTCTTCTATTTCTCTAATAGAAGAGTTCCTATAATGCCTTAGAAGTCTTGACTTTCAAAATATAATATCTCAAGCTTCAAGATATGGAATGGAAATATTCTAGAGTTGAAATGGAGGGGAGGAATCCTTCTACAAGATGGATGCAAAATATGAGGGAGAGATACATATATAATAACTTGATCTTAAAGATGTTTAATGACAAGCATATTGAGCTCTCTCTCTCTCTCTCTCTCTCTCTCTCTCTCTCTCTCTCTCTATCACCCTTAAACACAAGAACTCACTCTAGTTTGAAAATACAATCCCTCTCTTTTTTTCCCTTAACCTCTATCTCTTTCCCTCCATTCTCCTATACCAAAGAAGAAACAACTTTGAAAATAGTGCTATAGCTTCAAATATCATCTACCTTTATCTCTTTCTCCTCTTTGCCTTTTACAATAAAC
Organism: Dipteris shenzhenensis; assembly: GCF_047967505.1. Taxonomy (NCBI): domain Eukaryota; kingdom Viridiplantae; phylum Streptophyta; class Polypodiopsida; order Gleicheniales; family Dipteridaceae; genus Dipteris; species Dipteris shenzhenensis. The sequence continues at coordinate 19,186,466 of NC_141627.1, forward strand.
ATATAGATAGAATATCACAAAAAAACTTACGTACTTAGTAAAAGTACATATTTGAAAGTAAAAACACTTCATTACCTTGAAAATATGTGTCTTTTCTTCTGGTATTCATTTTGAAGCTTCAATAAGACACAGAAAGGGTTGAAAATAATAAAACACCCTTTCTTCTTCCTCCTTCCAAGCAAATTTCAGGTCGAATCTTTCATTTCTAAGAGAGGGAGGAGCAAGTACATAAGGAATAAAAGAGATAATGGAGTAAGAGAGAAGAGGAACAAGCAAATCTTGGATAGAATTTTTCTCTCATATATTTTTGCAGGTGTATGAGAAACATGAATAGAGAAGAGGGAAAATGACTAATGAAGAGTGGAATGAAGATAGTTTGAAACAAGCTGCTAGAAAGTGGCTGAAGTACATTTTGGGAGTGCATGGAGGAGGTAAAATATTTTGGAAGACAGAGAGGAGTGAGAGAGTTGGTTCGCAATGCATCTTGAGCCATATGAGATGACTAAATCAATAGATTTAGCACACTTCAATGGTGCAAAGAATGAAAAGGATGAGCTTATTGATGGTAATCCATCTTGAGTATCAAAGAGCAAAAAAGAGGACCTTTACAAACATTTTTGAATGCAGTGAATATTGATTAGTAAGTCATGATTGATCACATGCAAAAGGATAATCAACAAACCAAAGTAGTGGTGGAAGACGCATAAGAAACCTTTAGAGCTAGGCAACATGCCTTAGATTTAGATTGGTAAAGAGAAGCCACAACCAAGATGTGCATAGGGATGTGCAATATTGGTAGGATATTATGCATGCTTCCTTGCAAGTCTAATACAATTCCCTATAGCTCTAATAAAATTCCCCACAACTTTAATGCAATTCCAATATGAAAGAGCTTGCCAAGGATCCCAACAATTTTTTGAGGTAGTCCTCCAAACTTGGGTAGAGTGAATCTCTTGTAGAATGTCTGCTCGAAGGTTGCACAACAATATTTCAAGTAAGATTGGAAATCTCTTGGAAATAGCTAAATGACTTGGATAAATCTATTACTTGAAGCGAAAACTCTTGGAGGAGATGACAAGACAATGTTTGTAGTTGAGAGAGAAAATAATCAAGAAACAACATGATGATGAGGAAAATGAGATAGTTATTCTCATAGCAATATACATTAAAATAGAAAATCTATCCTGGTGAGATGTGATAGGGTCATCAATGCGCATTCCTTCAATGGGCGCATCATAGATGAGTGGTAGATTCAATGGCCATAGTGTAACCACCTTTGACATATCTATGAAGGCAACATTGACATGCCAGCTTGTAATCTTTCCATTGCTTAGATTTTGTTCTTGCTTGGTGAAACATTTCAAAAGGAGTGTAGGATGAGCTTTTGAAGTAAGAAAGGAAGGATATGTCAAACATAATTATCAACCTTGTGCCAAATGTTAACTATGATATTGATTAATATTGTGAACTCATTTCTATGAATAATTTTGAATATACAATAGCTAAATAATCAATTATTATTACTGAATAGTTGGCTCAATTTCACATATGGTTTCAATTAAATTTTAAAAGAAATATTTAAAATAGATTCATCAATCTTGAGCTACATGTAAACTACCACATTATGAATATTTTTGAAAGTGAGTACATTCCTTGCAAAAAGCCTTATATGAATAAATTAATTGATTTTCACTTTATGCACCTAACTTAGTGGTTCCTAGTCATTATAGCTGTACCAGTTGGTGACGAGCATTTTTTGAGCAAAATCTTCCGAGCGTCAGAGTGAAGGAAAAAACAAGCTTCCAACTATGCAAAAATATGGCAAAAATGAATCAAAAGAAAACATAGTTTCACTTAGAAATATGCAAAGTATTATAGCAATGCCTATTTTATACACAAATCTTTACGTGAATCTTTGGGAATGGTGAGAACATAATGGGATGGCTTTTGAAGAAACCCACATGTAGAGTAGAGTTCTCTAAGAAAATCCCCTTATGATGCTTCTTATAACTTTTACTTAATATGGGGTGACATTGATAAACTTTCTCAACCTATCTTCATGAAAGGGTTTCTCCAAAGAAAACTCATTGAAGCAAGCCATCAAGTTAGTTTTGCTAGCGAAACCCCTTTGAAGTAGGTCTTCCTTGGACAACACTTTTAGAAGTGACATAACTTTCATATCCAATGTCCAAATATAGTCATTTAGCCACTCAAAGTGATTGGAAAACCCCATTTGAGCACATCTATGGGGTTATATTTTGGAAACTGTTGCATATATAGTATCAAATATTATGTGTATTTTATGAGAGTGATATATAAGCCCAAGTTAATACTTATTTATAGTAATTTAAACTTCTTTAGAAACATGTCCATAAATATCTTGTTATTTATGCTATAAAAACACTAGAAAGATATTGCCATATGATATAAATGTGTTTAATAAGTAATTATGTATGTATAATATTATTACATTGAGAGTGATCATGAGGGATGTTTCTTAAAGGAATTATTTTTCAACACTTTTTTAAGGTAATAACATGGTGTCTATAAGAAAATTTATGTTATGTAAAAATGAATGAGTGACTAGTTTGTATATTTTTATGATAAAGGGATCTAGTTCTAGTGAAAATAAAAGTGTAAAAACCATGTTTCCTAAACAAATACAATTTTTTAAATCTCTTGAAAAGCACGCTCAGATAAACCTACTCATAGGTTTTTCTCGTAAAATTGACGCATTCGTACCAGTCCTCCATGACTCAAATACATCCATGATGTGGTTTTGAACGTTTACATCCATTTTGAAGACCCTATTACCCTTTTGTCCTCCAGGTGTAAGTTGCATTTGAAATTTAATAGATTTAACTAAGTGAGAGTATACAAAAGCCTTTGGGCTCTTAAGTAAAAGTCTATATTTGTGGGCCTTGTCAGATGTTTTTTGGTCAAGGTACCTCCAACTGTTACATCCCACTTCTCATGATACCTCAAACTCTTGTGTATTCGTGGCATTTCTTGGATGTTTTTTAGTACTAGGTGCCTCCAACTACTACATCCCACTTCTCATAGCCTACCTTAATGATCTTACAATTCTATAGCCTACCTTAATGGCATGCTAATTGATGTCCTCAATGATCTTACAATTCTATAGCCTACCTTAATGGCATGCTAATTGATGTCCTCAATGATCTTACAATTCTATAGCCTACCTTAATGGCATGCTAATTGATGTCAATAAAGAGCTCACTTAATTATGGTACCACATGAGCCATGTTTTCCCTTCCCATGGTTGGACCCAAAGAAATTTAAATCTTGGGATAAAGTAGAATCAATGGGTTGATTTAAATTTGAGACAAAGCACCAAATGACCACACAAAATGTCCTGTACTATTTCTTGTACTTGGAGACAATCCTAGTATGAGTGTTTCTTTTCATCTAAAATGTAGAAATGGTATGAGTGTTGCACTTACCAAACTCCTTAGAGTTAGTAGGAAGCCTAATATCAATCATGGAACCAAGAAGATGGCTATAGGTAACATGCACTAAAACTGTTACTTTCTAGTAACTATACCAATATGCACTCTATATTTCATCTTGTTCTCAAGATGATATAATTTTTAGAAAAATTGATCACAAAGATAGTCTTCTCCTTGGAAAAATTGGACAAGCACATTCTGAATTACTTTGTCTTGCTAGTAAGCTATGAAATTTTAAAGCATGTATTTTGGGATTCACTAAACAAAGTGATCTATAGGATATTGTGGTGGTGGTGGCTGACTAGTGTTAAATGACAATAGCCATCTCTTTTTGTCTAATTTTCAACATCAACCATTTCAAATATCCTCCATTTTGCAATGATAGGGTTGTCTACCTTGAGTTCATTTTTGGAAAGAAAAATTGTGTCCTTCACAAATCACACCACAGCGTGGAAGCATTTGCCATGAATCATACTTAGATTTCCTTTGGGCAAATAATTGGCTACCACATAGACCTTAGGTTGTCAAACTAGCTCCCCCTTGCAATGCACAATGAGGATCTAGGTGGCCGATAGATGTGACATTCACCTAGTAGACTTGAGCATCTATCTCCATGTAGTGAGTGCCAGTGTGAGCACAACTCAAGACATTCAAGGCTTGTAGAGTTAGGTCTAATTCTATGTGTATTTTACAGTGGCGCACACACACACACACACACATATCACCAAATAAATGCTCCAAGATCTAAAATTGTTAGAAAAAATCAAAAGGCAAAATGGCACACTAGTGAGTTTGATGCTGTGAATGATGAAATGTACACTTATTTAAATAAGAATCATAAATAATTTCATAGTTATTCAAAGATATTTGCACAAGTATTAATTGAAAATTTTTTGTTACATCTCTTTTAGGGGGCGAATCAAACTGTAAACATCTCTGTGAAAGATTAAATGTTTGTAACATGTAATATCTATGATAATTTTAAAATTTCCAAACTTTTTGTTTAAAAATAAAACTAGAAAAATCTATGGAGCATTCCCTGGAATGTGCACATGCAACATGCAATTCTAGTATAACATTGTAGACCACCTAAATCATATCAAATGATGTCAAGTTTTTGTCTCCTTTACTTGATAGAAATCACTAGTCTGGCTCAAGTAATGAACTTTTTGAATGAAAACTTGCTGCCATATATGTGTAGGACAATTTTTTGATGTTTTTGAATAAATTGTGATATCCTATATAGTCTATGATAAATACTTCACTTGCTAAATGGCATTTACAATGGTATAATGCTCTTGTTCAAGGAGGAAACCATTATCTTTTGGTCCCATATTAAAGTTTGAAATGTGTAGATTAGTTAAGACACCAAGGTTGTCAAATTTTGTAGACTCAGAGGAGCAATACATAATTTATGGATCCAAAAAGTTGCCATATGCAATATAATACCTAAATGCCACAAAACATGTTATGTTTGATCATGCTTTGTCCCGTATTCCCTCTTAGAACTTTTATCCTCTCTATGCAAAAGCTTTTTAACTTAAGATACTTGGAAGCTATTGATGATTCTTTTTTTGCAATGATTTCACATGCATGAAACTAAACATTTACCTCCGTATGATATAGGACATGCAAGATGAAAATAAAATTTATGGTCAAAGGTAACAAACAAGAGTCCACATCTAAAGGATATATAGTTGTAGCCCAAAAAAATTTGTAAAAATTGAGGTAGATGTGCATTGACGCTTGTGACAAATGTTTAATGAATAAAAACAAAACCACAACATGAATTAGCATGAACATTTGATACCCATTGAGAAAAGAAAAGAAAATAATTTTAATAAATCTAAAATTGTGTTTACAAAACAATAAAAGCTCATGTTGATTGAATAAATATCCCTTGCCAATTGGCATATGGTGAAACACACTTCATAAAAATCTCATTGTAACAAATGTGTTCCATAATCATGCACAATATGTGCTATACCATTTGATGCTAGCCTAAGTGTAAGCTCCATATCTTCCATCAGTCTCATGGGTAGGTCCCCATCACATCTTCCTCTACTTAAAATATCATACTATATGTAGGTGGCCTTTTCTCAAAATTCTTGTGCATCATCTATTATTGTGCATGCCCTTTGATGGCCGTGAGTAGCTCGAGTTTGGGCTAGCCTCAAAATAACTCATCACATGTTCAAAGCATTAGATCACCCCAAATAGATTCCATCCTAATGCATATATATATGAACTATATGTGTAGATTTTGAATCCCTTCAATGTTACATGTCAAGCCATTTCTTTATGTGTTTGAAAACATGGATAAAGAGAAACATGTTGAAGTTACTATCAAAAGGATAATATATTAGGAACTAAAAATCCTTCCTGATATTGTATTATGGAAAGGATTTTTAAGTATTGAAATTCATTCCCCTTGGAAGTCAACCATGGAAATTCTTCTTTCATACTTTCTAGACCTTTGGAGCCATTTCCCCTAGATTCGGGTGTACAAAATGGGTAAAGGACATTGAGCCAAACCAAGAATATGCAAGAATCTGAGAATTTATTGAATTAATATTTTAGGATGGAAATTTAATAATTGGAATCCATTTCCCCTCTAATTCAACCAGGGATTTTCATTGTTCATGCTTCCTACATGTCTTTAGAGACATTTTTCAAAGATTTAGCCAAAATATGTGGACAAGGTCCTTAAATTTAAGAAACACGTGCATAAGGCCTTCGTATAAGATGGGTTTGAGATAATTTTTGAAAAAAAATTGTTTCTTAAATCTATTTTGGTAAGCTACATCAAGGTTGAGATGCACTCTTATAAGCTAGCTATGTGTGGCCTATTCTAGCATTATAAATTTCGATTTAATAGCTATGGTGAAAGACTAAAATGTTAATTATCAACACTGTCAAAGGCACATGGAAATGAAATCTTTTTATCTAGGTATAAAATTTTGCATTTTGGAGAGCCTATAAGACTGCAAGCTTGATGTAGCTTGCAAACATAGCTTTAAAATGGGATTTTTTATGCCAACACAGGCCGCACCAATGTGGCCTATTTTAACATTTAAAAATTCATTTTCTTAAGTCTACTTGAAGAGTTAAATGTCTCTTATCATCACTTGCAAAAGAAAGGAAAATTTTTTTATCTAGAACACGTTGCATCAATGTGACTTCTATGTAAAAAAATTTGACTTTCCAAGTCGCTTTGTCCATCTCAAGCTTCATCCAACTTGCCAATAGAGCTTTTGAAAAGAAAAGAAATGATGCTAGAATATGCCACACCAGTGCAGCCTATTCTAACATTAAAAATGTTCTTTTTCTAAATTTCTTGAAGACTTAAATGTCTCTTTTCATCACTCACAAAAGGCACTTGGAAAGTCAAATTCTTTTTGCTAGAACTAGTTATGAGTCTTAAAATTTCGTGATGGTCATGATGCATGAGAATGCTTGTTTTGAATGCTTTTGCTTGGATTCTACTTTTCTAAAAAAAACTTGCTTGGAGGTTGGGAATGGGCTGGAAGTGGAGCAAGAGCCACCAAAAACAAAGCAATGGTGAACACTATCAAAATCACTACAAAAAAAATCTTGGAAATTCCAAGAGCAAAGGAGGCGTAGAGTATAGTAGAGGTGCTTGCAACATGATAATATGAACAACCTCCAATAGCCTACCCTATGAGCTTCCAAATGCTTGAGGCCAAGTGGTAGAGAAATTGTTGCCAAAAAGAGGAGGTCATGCACCAAAAGAAGGAGGAAGCAACTTAGGAGAAGGAGAAAGAGGTCAATGTTGTGATGGATATGAAGGTATTACAGGTGGAGGTGGAGGTGGTAGCACACCTCCTTGCAAGAAGCCAAGGGTGAAGTCTCTTTCAAAGTATTTCCATAAGAGCATGAACCATTTATTCCAAGAGCTACATTCACATGTTTCTTGGAGAGCATTGATCAATATAAGGATGGCTTATACATCCAATCCATAGGCATCTTTGCTTTATAGGAGTTTTTCAAAAATGATAATTATGTGCTTGTATGCAAATGCCAATCCTTGCATTGTTCATGCAAAGAGGGTCACCATCATGACCAAAAGGATGCAAATAGCCGACCGTATTATGTTGCACTTTCCTTGTTCTTAAACACTTTTTGGATGTAAATATGTACATTAAAAAATCTTTTTTTGAACTTATATTTTTAAATTTACTTGTTGACATTGAAATATATCAATTTCAAAATTATCAATGTTAATTTTAAATTTTATGGCGTGCAAACATGCAAGTTGTTAATTTTAATTCTAACAGGAACACACATTTGGTTGAATTTAGTTGCTAAGACCACATGCAAAAAGTTAATGTTCATGTTAAGGCTTGTGGATTAGAAGGTTTTAAGTTTCATGTTAAGGAAAGAATGAGGTTCACACACTTGACTCAAGAATGCATTGAATGGATGATAGAACACTTTTTCCAAGATTCAAGATTTGGAGGACCATTTCTCCAACATTTATGAGCCCATTGAAGACATAGCCCCATCCAAGGCATAGGGGGGGAAATCCTTTCAAGACCTTGTTCTTTGAAGATAATTTTATCTTGCTTACTAATTGGTGGTTGGTGACCCTACAATTCAAAATGATCCTCTTTGAGGTGTCGTCCCTCTGCCCCCACCAACTCATAGGTAGAAAGAGATTTGTGTTATCCAAAGCATAAAATATCAACCTTGACACCTACCTATATTGGACTAGATCAATAGTTGATATCTACTAAAAAATGGAAACCAAATAAGAACACGTGGAGATAGACTTGTCTTTTTTATAGCATTTCTCTACATTAAAATTTTAGTGTGAACTTCGATGGGCCACTACACCACATTGACCATATATGGTATCAAAAACACCTTTGTGCTCACATATTCAAGGCTTTAATGGGACTAATTAGATAATTGTAGAATCCATCATATGCAATACTCTCATTCAGCTTCCCTCTCCCAAGTAGTTGAACCATTCTTTCCAAGATATCAATATCCTCCATGGGATGATTTTCTAACATTTTTCTTTTTTAAAAAAACATTGATGGACGTTGGTTCTATTTGAAACCCAATTCAGTGTCTCCTTCCACTTTTTTGAGCCTCAAAGGCAATAACCCATCATATGTTCTTTTCAAATTGGACTAAGAAACCTTGCACAAATCTCTCATCCCCCTAAACAAAGTGCAAGGCCTTGTTTATAATGCAACACTTACCCTCTCTAGCTTGTTCCCATTGACCAATTGACCGTCATCCATTTTGGTACCAAAAATTATCTTACCATTGCACTCTATTGTTAGGACCATTAAATAAAACAAAGAAAAGTGGTACTTATGTTTTTCAATGCCAGGGGGTGTCCACTGAAGCCTACACCAATCGAGTTGCTGCACAGCAAATGAAGTACTTGTTCCTAAGGCATCTCAGCATAGGCTTGACCCTTGTTAAAAACTTGTCATTGAATGTTTGAATTTGGCTTGAAATGCTCATTTTTCATTGAGAGGAACTTTCTCGACAAGAAGGTTGATGGAGGGAGTGACCTACAAGAAACATATTGTCTTTTTCTCTCCTTGCTCCAAAAAGATGATGCTCAAAGAAGATAACACAATATGGTTTGAATTTAAAAAAATAAATTTTTTAATATTCAAAACTTAAACTTCTTGCACTTTTCCCCAAATTTTTGAGTTTTAATATTTATTTCTTTAAATTCTAGTTTTTGAATTTGTGATCAAATTTTAATGATGTTCAAAAAAGATAACACGATATGTTTTGAATGCAAATAATTTAAACTTCTCACAGTCTTTTTTTGAAATTTAATAGTTATTTTCTAAATTTGTGACTGAAATATTGGTTTTCCAATGACAAAGAGTCTTTCAAATGAAATGCTCATCTCAATAGTATTTTATAGGCATGATAATATTCTAGCATGTGTGAGCAAACTCTCTTTATACAACCAAAGGATCCCTCTATTTGTGTAAGCATGAGTGTATGAACACTATATTAGGGAATTTTGGAATTTTCAAATATTTGGGACTTCCCAATGTGGTTGAGATTTGGCCACATGGTCAACTTTGAGCCCATTACTTGAAAGTGAAATCCATCCTTAACACCATATTAGGGAATCCTCCCAAGTTCCACTTTCAAATAGCAGTTCAAGTTTTGGCCACATGGTCATATCTTAACCCTTTACTTGAAAGTGGGACTTAGGGGATTCCCAAATTTTCCAATATAGTGTTTATGGAGGATGTTGAGGAACCATCTTATCATCATGTGCATAGCGCTAACCCAATAAAGTGCTATAAAGGAAAGGGTTAGAAACCCTAACCCTAACTCTTAAAAGAGTTTGTATATATTCTACATTTTCAACTAAATCTGGTGTACAGTTAGTCATTTATGGTGTGCTCTCTAGCTGTGCCCTCTCTCCTCATCTCCACTCTTCTCCTCTCCTCTATTCATATTTTGTCATGGTATCAGAGCATCCTTGCCTTCCACTGAGGCATTGAGATACTTATGAGAGTGATTGAGAGCTTCTTGAGTGTTCTTGTGAGAGTTCACTTCTGTAGATAAAAGTTTCTGTTCATTATGTTGAGAGAAAAATTTTGTCCATTGTTTTGAGAATTTTTCATTCACACTTTGTGAGAGGTTCATGAGTGATTTCTTTGATAGATTTCATTGAGAGAGAGCTTTGGAGAGAGATCTAGTCTCTCAATTTTGTGAAAGGTAAGACCAGTTCTACTTCTCAGCACCGAGGCCATGCAACTTAGCAACTAAGCTTCAACAAAGGAGATTAGGAGATAAAGGAACCATTTCCTATCTCGGATGCAAAGCAAGGAAGACCCTAACAACATAGTAGCTATAGCACTGCAAGGCACAGCCTTCATCAGCCTTCATGGCGAAACAATAGCAACTCCATTGATGCCCCAGTAGCTAGCTCTATGATGCGCCTTCCTTAACAACAAGCTACGAGTAGCTACATCACCAACATCCCACACAATGGAGCGGCTCTTCCACACGGACCTCTGTAAGCCTTGGCCTCAACTTTTTGCCTAAGCTCCTCCAACTAGTCAAGAGCCTTAGCCTTCGACTGCATAGACGGATGCGTCAATTTTACAAGCAAAAACCTATGAGCAAGTTTATACGAGCGTGTTTTTCAAGAGATTTTAAAAATAGTATTTCTTTAGGAAACATGGTTTTTACACTTTTATTTTCATTAGAACTAGATCCCTTTATCATAAAAATATACAAACTAGTCACTCATTCATTTTTACATAACATAAATCTTCTTATTCATAGACATCCCTTTGTACCCTTGTTATTACCTTAAAAAGTTATTGAAAAATAATTCATTTAAGAAACGTCCCTCATAATCACTCTCAACATAATAATATTATACATAAATAATTACTTATTAAATACATTTATATCATATGGCGATATCTTTCAAGTGTTTTTATAGTATTTATGGACATGTTTCTACAGAAGTTTAAATTACTGTAAATAAGTATTAAGTTGGGCTTATATATCACTCTCATAAAATACATGTAATATTTAATACTATATATGCAAGGTTTTCCAAAATATAACCCCATAGATGTGCTCAAATGGGGTTTTTCGATCAATTTGAGTGGCTGAATGACTATATTTGGACATTGGATGTGAAAGTTATGTCACTTTTAAAAGTGCTGTCCAAGGTAGTTTCGCCAGCGAAACTACCTTGAAAGACCTTGTTCAAAGGGGTTTTGCTGGAGAAACTACCTTGATGGCTTGCTTCAATGAGTTTTCTTTGGAGAAACCCTTTCATGAAGATAGGGTGAGAGAGGTTTTTCAATGTCACCCCCTATTAAGTAAAAAGTTGTAAGAAGGATCATAAGGGAATTTTCATAGAGAATTCTACTCTACATGTGGGTTTCTTCAAAAGCCATCCCATTATGTTCTCACCATTCCCAAAGATTCACATAAATATTCGTGTATAAAATAGGCATTCCTATAATACTTTTCATATTTCTAAGTGAAACTATGTTTTCTTCTGATCCATTTTTGTCATATTTTTGCATAGCCATGGAAGCTTTTTTTTTCCTTCGCTCGGACGCTCGGAAGATTTCGCTCGGAAAATGCTCGTCCCCTTGCATAGACAATGCCTTTAACTCCTCAACCCAGCATCCATGAGGACTACAACGATGACTATCATTCTTCTTTGATGCCGCCTGTATGAGCACCTCTCGCAAAGGCTCATCTACTCGACCAACAGCAGTAGCCTAGCCACCATTGAACAAGGGTGCACCATTCCAGCCGATAGGAGAAGCAGCTCCAAGCGACCTCCCGGCTCCTGGCTCTACACATAGCAATGAACGGGGCTGCACTAGCCCTTTTGCAATGCCTGTGGAGCAAAGAGCACTGCCAACAATCGCCTCCTTCTCCCTCTAAAGTGCCGATGTATGGACTCCTAGTGCGGCTTCAAATGACTCACAAGCGACCCTGCCAGCAACACACTTACCTCCACGACTCGATGTGCAAAATAGCCCGCATTCCATCGTGCCTTGCTCAGCCTCCTCTTTGCTTTCTCCCTCGCCATTTTGCTCGCCCAAAAGGCCCTCATTGCCGCCTCTGGCATCAAGCTCAAAGGTCCTCCATGAACTCTTCTGCAAACTAACGCTCCATCGATAAAAATTAGAGGCATAACAAAATCTTATCCTTGGGCTATCCTCACCTACCTAAGGTCAAAGGGTGCCATGTGGCAACCCCATCCAGGAGTACCACATCAGCACACCCAATTTGGTGACGCATGGCACCATAAAACTAACATGTGGCTACCTCACCTATAGTCTTATTTGCCATGTCACACTACCACATCATTGCCACATCAGCATACTCGAGCCTTGTGCCATGTTAGCACTAGCTTGCCATGTCATAAGTGACACATCATCAACCACATCAATCAAATGCCACATTACCTCTGTTGACCATTCGAACTACCACGTCATCAACTACCACGTGTCCTGCTGCCTCAACATTGCCACATCAGCACTGCCACATGGTAGTCACCTCTTGCTTGGCACCTTTACCTCTCCACAAGCACTACATAAGCACCTAGCTGCCACATCATCGTAAGGCTCCATTGGTACACCCCTTGGCAGGCACACCCCTACATGTGAACACACCGGCTACATCATTGCCACATCATCATTGCACCCTTTTTGCCCCTCCACCTAGATCAAACTGTATCTTTTAATCCAAGAAGAATTTGAGGGCAGTCCAAAAAGAAAAAATGCTTGATTTTGTGTGCTCTATGTGTTGACATCACGTCACACACATTTTGATGCAAGTATCACACACTTTTGAGCCTTGATGACAAATCCACTTCTTGCACACACTTTAGCCTGTACATCGACACATCTAACATAGCACCTAAAACAAACAAAGGAAATGAATTATTTGCTATTTTTTCATCGCTCTGATGGTTCGTCTAGATCTAGTTTAGAGTAGATTAGATCATCCTTACAGGAGATAATCCACAAAATCTAATCAAAGCCATGCCCAAAAATTCCTAAATAGTTCCTACTCAAAGTCAGTCCCTTCACTCACATGAGGTTTCACATCTGAAACGTGACATTCCACAGTTCAGTGAGCAAACTTCAGAGTGTTCATAGGCATTGATCAATTGATTAGATGGTAGATAACACATGATTTGATTTTACACACACATGCCATTAGATTAAAGCCTATTTGGCTACTTCTTGGCATTGTGCACATCATTTAAGCCTTGTAAAGCCTCTTGGCTATTCCAAGCATAATTTTCCACAAGCCTTGTAACAGATTGGATTATATATTGTAGTTATATCTTCACTGCAGTTCATCTTTACTTGCTATAGTCAGTGTATTACAGTTGATTCAAATAGTGATTTTTCATAGCACTCTGAGTGCATTTCTTACACCATGTCTATGACTAGCAATGCATTTGCTAAGCCAGACAACTCCAATTATGGCACATGGAAATACCAAATGGAGACCATTCTTGTACTCCAAGATAAATGGGAGTATGTTGATGGGCCTACACCCAAACCATTGGATGATCAAGCCAACATTAGCTCTACTCCATATGTTGCCATCACAACATCAACAAATGGGATCTATAGTTGTACCACCAGTGTCCGCACCTGTAGTAGATCCTGCCCCTGAGCATAGGTAGAATGGGGCAAGAAAGACAAATATGTATATCATTTGATCAAGCAAAGTGTGCAAGACGTCATGCTAGGATAGCTCAACACAGTCAAGACATCAAAAGAAGCATGGTATATGTTTACAGCTCTCCATGAGTCCAAGAACACTTCTAGGATTCTCACACAAGAAACCAGATAAACTAGAGTTTTCGCCCGGCAACAACAAAGAAACTGATCATGCTTACATACTCAGGATCAAGGATTTCAACAAATGACTTGCAACAGCAATAGATGCCATGAATCCTACAAAAATGGTTCAAGTCATCCTGAATGGACTAGGAGAGGGATACGAGAATCTAGGCTAGAGTATTGCCATTCAGCGACAAATTTGGACAGTGGAAGATCTCCAGTCAGTTTTACTTGGTGAAGGACTCAAGATGCAAGCCCTTCTTGCACGCAAAGGTCATTCCAATGATCAAGCATTTTTAGCTTCGGATGGAAGCAAAGGCAGAAGTAGATCATTTCAGTGAAGTGGTCATCATCATCAGCAAAGTCATAAGCAAAGTTAGCATTAGCATCATGCTCAACAACATCAGCATTAACACAACCAAGAGGAAATCATTCCAACAGAAGAAGATTCCAAGGACGAGGGAATGCATCCACCAACATGTCAAACATTCAGTGCAAGTACTATCATAAGTTTAGACACTATGAAAGAGATTGCCGCAAGAAGCAATATGACCAAGGAGGTCAATCCAACAGCAATCAAGGGAATTTCCAAAGGAAGAGGAAATTGTGATGGACATTTAAGTTACATTCATTATGCCAATGAACCTGAGGATATGCTTCTTGCAAGTGACAATATGCAGAAGAATGAAACAATGTACCTTGACATAGATTGCAGTTCGAAAGGGTAATACAATTACCAACTCAATCAAGTAGATTAGGATCCTTGGTTCATCTATAGCTGTGCATCATCTCATATGACAAAGTTATTAGGAATGGTTCATAGAGATGAAACCATTAGAAGGACAGAAGAATGTCATCTACATGGTAGATAATACACCAAATCCAGTTCAAGGGAAAGGCATTGTCACTATGAACAGTTTCACTCGTATGAAAGGATTGGTGAAAGATGTACTCTATGTTCCGAAGCTCAGCAAGAACCTCTTATTAGTTGGTCAAATGATGGAACACAACTATCAAGTCATTTTCGATGGAGATGAATGCACTATTAGAGAGAGATCCAGAGAATATCAGCTAGTAGGAAAAGCAGTCAAGGAGGGACACTTGTCCAGAATGCTAGCTTTAGTACCAAATTCACATGCCATGTCAGATCAACTGCAATAGATGGCACTTTCCGTAGTATGGCACAAGAGATATGGACATGCCAATTTCAAAAGCTTGATAGAGCTTCGAAATCAAAATATGGCAATTGGAATTCTGAAACTATAGCTTCTTGAAAAGGTTTGTGAAGCATGCTGCTTCAGTATACAAAAGCAAACCAATTTCGATAGAAGCATGCAAGACTTGTTGCAAAAGGATTTGCACAACAATATGGTCAAGATTATGATGAGACTTATGCTTCAGTAGCAAAGATGGATTCCATATGATTCTTCATATCACTAGTGATACTGAGCAGATGGAATGTGTAGCAACTAGATGTCAAGAATGCTTTTCTTAATGGCTACCTAGACAAGGAAGTGTACACGTAACAACCAGTGGGTTATGTTGAACGAGGAAAGGAGAATTAGGTTTGCCATCATAAGAAAAACCTCTATGTCTTAAAGCAAGCACCCAGAAGTTGGTACAATAGAATCAACAAGTATTTTGCGAATCTAGGATACATTAAGTCCAATGCAGATCATACTCTCTACTACAACATTCAAGGGGAAGACATTACTATTGCACTTTTGTATGTAGATGATCTGATTGTGACCAAAAGCAATGATAGCTTCATCAAAAAAGTTTAAACAAGACTTATCTGCTGCAGAGTTCGACATGAAAGATCTTGGACTTATGCACAATTGTCTTGGAATAGAGTTCTAGAGAGATTCAGACAGCACCTTCATGAGTTAGCTCAAATATATTGACAGTCTCCTAAAGAAGTTTTATATGGCATATTGCAAACTTGTGGCTAGTCCGATGGAGTAGAGTTTGAAACTTACAAA
Organism: Dipteris shenzhenensis; assembly: GCF_047967505.1. Lineage (NCBI taxonomy): Eukaryota > Viridiplantae > Streptophyta > Polypodiopsida > Gleicheniales > Dipteridaceae > Dipteris > Dipteris shenzhenensis. The sequence goes on from NC_141627.1 coordinate 19,202,276, forward strand.
AGATTCAAGAAAGCCTACACCTAATGATAGGTACTATTGGCAACTCATCGGATCTCTTATATATCTAACTATCATTCAGCTAGATCTCTGTTATGCAGTAAGCTCACTAGCACACTTGATGGAAAATCCAAAATAGTCTCACTTGAATGCAGCCAAAAGAGTCTTGAGATACATAAGAGGTAAAAGACAGTTTGTAATAGAATACAAAGGAAATCATCCAAGGTTGCATGGATACTATGAGAGTGACTATGTCGGAGATCATGAGACCAAGAGATCCACACAGGGATATGCATTTTGCCTTGGTGAAGGTGCTATATCATGGTTTTCAAACAAGCAACCAATTGTTTCTTTGTCTTCAATTGAAGCATAATATAGAGCACTCACTATAGGTGCATGTGAGGCTATATGGCTCAAAAGACTATTTTTAGAAATAGATTACTTTGATAAATCAAAGCCAACAACAATATACTATGATAATCAATCGGCTCAAGCATTGGCCAAGAATCCAATATATCACTCTAGGACCAAGGACATTGATTTTAGAGAGCACTTCATCAGAGAAAGAGTGTTACTTTGTGACATCACATTGCAGCATTGTGATAGCAAAGAAAATGTTCTAGATATCTTTACCAAACCACTTGGCAAAGAGCTTTTCGAGAAGCACCGACAAGCTCTTAGTTTGACACATAGGAAGGACATTCCTATTACGTTAAAGGGGTGTGATGGAATGTAATGCTCAATCCTTCTTTCATTCCCCATAATCATCATCTTGAGGGAAGGCCTACCTCATGATGTTGACCTTGAGGGAAGGTGTTGAGGAAACATCTCAACATCATGTCCATAGCACTAACCCAATAGAGTGCTATAAAGGAAAGGGTTAGAAACCCTAACTCAAACCCTAAAAGGGTTTGTATATATTCTACATTTAATCTAGTATACAATTAGTCATTTGTCATGTGCTCTCTAGCTATGCCCTCTCTCCTCATCTCCACTCTTCTCCTCTCCTCTCTTCATATTTTGTCAGAGGAAGGTTATGATAGGGGTGGATAAGAAGTATATGAGGCTAATGAGCACCCAAGAAGAGTAAAAAAACACCCATTCACTAAAGGGGAACTTTGTGAAGAGGGTGTAGAGGATTCTAGTGTGTTATGGGCTTATAAAACATTTAAAAATTTGCCAACATCTATCCACATAAGTTCCATATGCATGTAGAAAGCTATATAGAGGAGTAGCAATTGGTAGAGCCAATAGGCTTGAAGAGGAAGGTGAAGCCAAAGAGGTGAGCAAGCTAGTGTGGAACCTTTGTTTACCTCTTGCAATGATAGGAATGGTGTGGGTAGAAGACCTAGTTCTACACTAATGAAGATATCCATCATCATTCCAAAATCATTTTTGCAGAGATGAATTAATAACCACCATATCACAATGATCTTCCTCTATTTTTTTCCAATAGCTATACATACGATTTATGAGAGCCATATCTAAGTAGATTTTCCCTCACATAAGCCTACTATTATGGGAGAGAGAGGATCAAAGCTATATTCCTCTTGTGTTCATATGTGAGTACACATTATCAAAGGCACTACAAGGTGTATGATTATTAGTAGCAAAGCACATCGGGACCGAGCTATAAGAGAAAAAGAAAGCACAAGAAGAGTATTGAAAAAGGTTAAGGAAGATGTTGCAAATGCATTGCTGGATATTCTATGAACCAAGGGTTCTAGAGAGTTTCGAGGGCTATTAAGGGGCATTTGCTTGCATGATTTTGCATGCTATCATGGTTTGTTGCCTCCATAACGTGGTTGAGGAATTTGAGTGGAATAAATCTGGCGTTTCGAGGATGGATGTCGTGGTCTGTGATCATGAAGGCAAAGGATTTGGCTAGGCATTGAGCTACAATCGAAGAGAAGGATGACGAGGAGGATGGTGATGGGGAGCATATTCTGAAGAGCTTGGAAGGGCCAGTTGCTGTGTGCATTGGAGTTCCAATGGAGGCATGAGTTTGGAGTCTGTGTTTTGATGCATGCAGTGATTAGGTTTCGGGTAGTCTGTGTTTGAATCTCCTTGTTGTTGCAAGACAAAGTCTCATAGGGCTTGAAAGGAGCTTGAAAGTTTGTGAGATTGGTTGGCAAGAAAAGGTTAAAGATGAAAGTGTTCTAGCTGAGTGTGACAATGGGTATCAGAGGCGGAGATGTCAATTTGGCTATTCTTAGCAACATAGAGAAGTTTTTATAGGACTCTTGTATCTCTGGTTTATGTGCGGTTGAGAGAGGAGGTGCATTGTTGCACTTGCACCTATAGATGGTGGATCAAATTTCCACTCGAAGTATTCTCATAATCGTAAATAGGTTGATTTTGAAATACGTTGGGTGGGATGCTAATAGGCCAGAGGGTGCGGTGATCATGTGTCGTGCACTTAAGCAATGCAATATGCACAGATTCCATGGAATGTTAGGGTATTGCTTGAAAGATTTCGGCCAGCCTCATTTCAAAAGTGTTTGAAAAAATGTGAATGCGGAGGATTTGGAAGCTGGGAGGGAGCTATATGTGAGGTATGGGGCACATGAGATTAAGAATCAGGTTTGTCTCACCAACACAAATATTTTTTATTGTTGTTTCATGTATTGGAAGTTCAAGCAGGGTTGCAGATTGGGTATGCCTTTCAACAAATATTTGTTGAAGATGTTACGTTCTGGATAGGATTATCCCTCTGCGGCATGGATAATTCCTTTCTAGGGAAAAGTTATGGATGGTACACGGGCTCAAAGTCTCTGGAAGAGTATGGTTTCACTGACCTCTGTCATGCCAGGTGATGTTAGTTCCATTTTCTTTTGCTGTAACTCACAATCCACTGACCCACGAGCAGACCAACACATTAAAGGTGTTCTAGATTCTTCTTACCTCTATTCCACAAAACCCCACTCAAGGTTCAATGGCTTAATTGGTTTCTCCTGTCTACTTTGATTTGTTAATTATGGTCCTAAGTTTGATGTCATCATGGTTGCTATGTCAACCATAACACAATAAATCCTCCTTTTGTATATAACTCTTATAATATCTTGGGGAGTTCACTTAGAAATATGCGATGGCACGTGAGTCTAGTTGAAGGGGTACTATTTTCTTGTGGAGTATTAAAAAATATACATACATAAAGGGGATTTCAAACCCCTTTTATTGAATGCATGTGATGTAGGGGAGTTTTACATAGTGAATGCCTTAGGTTTAAGTACAATAGTAATCCTATAAAAGAGAGAGCATCCCAAAACTCTCTTATAGATTTTCACAATGCACTTAAGAGCCTATAATCCACATAATTGAGACTGAAACTCAAATGTAAAAATTATCATCTAAAACTCTTCTCTTTCAAAGAATATTGTGCAATCCCCAATACTGAAAAAGTAAAAGAGCACATAATCCCAAGGAAATGACAAGTTCTACACACTCTCTATTATGTATCCTCTTCTTAGAGGTCACCACGCCCAAGGCACAGATGGCATGAGAGCTCACAACACTTATACTCTATTCAAGATTTCTCAAAGTTGGCTAAGCCTCGATAAAAAATTGGCATAAGACTCAACATCCCAAGAAAGATGGTGTGCTTTTATATTGGTTTAATCGAAAGCTGAGTATTTAATACAAAGGATATAGTAGAATATACCATTGTTATAAAGATAAATATTGGCAACGATATTTATACCATCGATATCTTCCCAGTGATTTTTAGTGGTTCATCATGATCAGGGACTATTTGAACATGATTACTAATTGTGATCATGTATCACATCACCACATGATCATGACATGCAAACACTGTGGAATAAACATCCCCCCACTGTCCAACACAAAATGAGCACAAAACATTGTCTTGGTACTAGCCATGTTGGATAGTGTGTATGATACTGAAGCAAGTGCAAATTTGTCATACTTTTGAAAGCACCTCATATACTTTATGCAACATGACTAGGGATGTGACCTTGCTCCAATCATCTAAGTTTGTAATCAGACCACATCTACATTTCTATATAAAAAAGGCTCTTGTGGGCTATGTCTAGTTTGTCTTCTTCGAAGATTACTTTCCAACAACTTCTTTAACTCAGTGATCCATGGGAACTCTACACCAAAAGTTGAACAAAAATTGAAATGAAATCATAGCCAAAGTACCACAATATAAGATTATACTCCAAGAAGAGTCTAGCTAGTAGCCTACAAGGAGGCCCTTCTTCATTTATGACATCAATAGATGCTCCTTTTCAGAACAACATGATTTGCTCCTCCCTCTCTTTGTCCAAGATCTAAGCTTCCATGTGGAGAATTTGCCTCCATTTAATGCAAGATATCATCACTTGAGTTCGTCATACGATGTAGGATTTGAGGATAGGTATGGACATAGGATAAGAAGAAATTGGGATTGGGAAATAATTTGGGGATGCAAGATGTAGTATTTTAGGGAATATTTTGAAATGGATAGTTTGGATAAATTTAGAAGTTTTTCCTTTTTAAAGGAGTGCTATGTGCCAGGTAGTCTTTGGGAATAAGGGACCTACCTAGAAGACAGGGGGTGTAATTTTCAAGCCTAGGAAGTTGCACTTTTAGTAGGTCTGGGGACCTCTCAAACCTAGGAGGGGTGTACATTTCAGGAGCTGATGGGACCCTAACCAGGTGCTTAATCCATTCCTTATGAGGCCGTTTTTAGGCCAAATCTCCCCTCATGGTTACTTGCAACACTATGGGTGATGCCACACTAATTGTAACTTTAATTTACAATGTTCTATGAATATCTATTGCAGCTTATTTAAGTTGAGGGTTAACTAGTAGTTTTTCAACCAGATCATTGACTAGCTATGAAGTACATGACAACACAACTAGTCCAAATTGCTAAAAGGCATACTAATTGTACTTTGAGGTATTAAACCTTCATGTTTTATGGAGTTACAAGTAGTGTTGTTATGTTCATAGAATTGTAGGTATTAGAATAGCCTTTGAGGCTCGCCAACATATTTGATGCCAATAACAATGTGAAAAAGGTTTGTAAATCATATTTAGATATGAATATACCCCTAAGTCCATCAAGGGACCCAATGGGAAAAGACGGTAACCCCTTATGAGACGGCACCAACAATGGGAAAAGGTAGTAACCCCTTATGAGACGGCACCAATAATGGGTGGGTAGCCTAGCATCCCCGTTGAATGACAGGGCACTAAATCGTGCCATAGGAGTATGATCCATGCAATTAGAGGGTACCAAATGCCAATGAGAGGTCAAGGGATAGAGCTTCTAGAGCAAGAATTGAACACGGATCTCACCCAAGACAAGGCACTAGTTGACCTCTCTTGAGACGGTGCACCAACACGAGAGCCTGCCCATGCCCAAAATTCGAAGGGCATGAACCGAATATGTACCTCTCCCACAATCCCTTTCAGACGATAGGACACTAGAGGATACCAGATGCTAGTACTAAGACTCATAATAGTGGTGCCATCCGTGAGATTTGAAGGGGGACCTCATATAGTAGTTTTCTTTTAAATATAAAACCTTGGCACCTCATATCAAATCAGACGTGAAACCAATACTTTAGGAGATTGACGCTGTGCAAATGAGAGTAGTCACAATTGCATGTATAATCTTGTTCGATCTGCGTGCATTCATGCATTGGCTCCCAACATACAGGCAACAGCGATGGCAAAACGATCATACGATAGCTGCGACCATGGCGTCAACGTGATTCTGAAGTTTGAAGTTTTTGAACTCAGTTTGAAGTTTGAAGTTTGAACTCACTTTTAATTTGTAAATCAGTAATTCTGCGACCAGCGTCCTCCTCCGCCCAGGACCCAAGTCCCAATTTTGGTGTTTCTGTCACATGCTCACATAATCCAAGTCGACAGATGAACTTGGAAACGACTAGACGTCTCCGGCCTCCAGCGACGTCCGGACTCCGGCTCTGCAGGCGAAGAAGGTGGAGACAGCTCTGTGTGTGAGTTGTTTTGACGTGAGTGTGAGAGCAAGACAAGTCCGGGAATCCCTTGCATGAACCGCGTGTTTGCGTCCCTACCTGATGAAGTTCCGTCTCCAGGCCAATAATAAAGCTCTGGAGTCTTGCACGGGATGCGATGACAATGGATTTGCGCCATCTCTAAGTACTGCTCGAGGACAAGGAAAGAAGGGCTGCTGGATTTTGGAGCGGATCCCACACACACATATCAACTCACCGCACCTCATTGAAAGCACCCAATCGTCCCGGGTCCCGTTCACCTGCAGCTTTAGAGCTGCACGGAGATCCGAGATCTGCCCTGGCCCTTTCTTTGTCGTGATTGACGTACACACAGCTGACGTGACCATACGTCACCGAGGCTGCAAGCCACGGATATGGAATCAGGAGCTGTGTGTCTGCACATAAAACAGATGCCCAAGAAAGACGAAAACAGAAGACGACGGACAGCGTAGAATGGATGGCAGTGGTCACTCTCCTCAAGCATCTAATACTTCTTTGTGATTGACAAGTTATGGGTTTCAACTTTGAGAATTGCCGTGGTAGCAACAAGATGGAAAATGTTGCAAACTGTCCGGGATCGATTGGTAAACCAATCTTGCCTTCATAAGAAAGGTCTCTCCATTGTTCACAAAAACCTTTTTCTCAGCAAATCACAAATACTTTGGGCTTCCCATTTCTGCACTAAATCGCCTAAAATCTTGCAGATTTTACAAAATGGAGAAAATATTTTTTAGAGGTGAGAATGAAAATGTTGCAAGTTCATTACATATAGTTAACTTGTTTCCTATGGACACTTTAACTAGTTTTCTATGGACAGTGTGTCTTTGCTATGCTCGTCAACAAATGTGTACTTCATGTACCTATAATGCTTATTGACAGACCCAGGCAAGTTTTGTGTGCCTAGGACCATCAGGGCCCTGGTATCTTCTCTGTTCCTTGAGTTGTTTTTGGGTACAGGGGGTCCACACTTCAAGTGACCAAACACATAGAGTGGACGGACAGAGTTCTGCATGCATGAAAAGTCTGGTGGGTGTATGTGTCATACAGAAAATCAAGCCCTCTAAACAAAACAAAAGTAAAAAGTGATTCACAAAGAGTTCATGTATTCACAAAGAGTTCAAAAAGTGTACTAGTTAAGGCTGCTCTACTGTAACGTGAAAATAGACAAGATTATAACAACATAAGTTCTTGATGAAACCAACATAAAAAAAGCATCCACGATCTGCATAAGATTATAGACAAGATTATAACAACATAAGTTCTTGATGAAACCAACATAAAAAAAGCATCCACGATCTATAGAGGTAAAGGTGTCTAGTCAAGCTTGAAGATCCATAAGCGATTGGGGAGTATAAACTTTAGCGATTGGGGATTGAAACCTTATGAGTAAGACTACCATGCAAGCTAATTTAAGAGAATGGGAGAGAGAGAGAGAGAGAGAAGTGGATTTGAAACAATTTAAAGACTAGAGCATCAAACACCACACGGCCATTTTTACACATTCATTGAGATCTAAGAAACTTTTTGTGACGCCATGCATGAATTTACTATCATTGGCCTATTATTCTAAACATTCTACTTATTATAACTTCAAATTTAAAAACATGGTTCTTAGATGTTTTGTTTTTTTCTTAAATGCGATTTGGAAAGTCTCTTTTAATGGGTTTCCATAGGCTTTAAAAACAACCATATATTAGCTTCTCAATTAGGTGATCTTTCAAAGAAACCTCCATTGAATTTGTTGCTACAAATCATAAGTTTAAATGCATTTTCCAATTTGTGTTCCTTTAAAAAAATGATCTCAAAGCACATCATACCATATGAAGTGTATATATCATTTGTCTCTTAATAATGTAATCTTTGGAAAGGCATTGTACTATTGTACATGCTATGATAATTTTCAAACTCTCCATGATGCCTTTGTTGAGACATGTCTTTCATTACAAATATGGCACAAGTCTCCAATTCTTGAGTGCAAATCTTAATTCGTGAAGTTTCTATGTACATGGAATTGGGGTTCTCAATTGCAAGCTATGGCATTTAAGGATTCTCTATTCTATCAAGTTGATACAAACCTATAGCTTGGTCCAATTATCCTTTCAAAAATCCTTCAAAATTGTAGGTATCTGTCAAACATGTAAGGGAGAATCCTTTTGTTTTAAATATCTAAATATGACCTAGAGCACCAAGTATGATACTAATATGAAAATCACCAATGTGAGATGTGCTAAATGGTAAAACTCAACTATGCCCTACTAGATACATGCACAAAAATGACCTCATAAATTTTAAGTATAGAATTTCTTTCTCAAATTCATTAAAATTTATGGATATTAAGAACAAATGTAGATAGTTTATGTAGGCCTATATATGAATAATAATGTAGATAGTTTATGTAGGCCTATATGAATAAAAATGCACCTCATAAATTCATCAAATGGACATATATGAAGTAGGCTGCTTGCAGCGTAGGCCCTAGACAACCTGTCCACCCTAGGCCAAGTTTTGTAAAAGGTCTTTTTTTGATGGGCTGACCACCCCTTTAATATATCCGACCTTTATTTTATGTTATTTTAGAAAAAAGCCGAGAAATTATAGATTTTTGTTTTTAACACTTTTGCTTCAAAGGCATCACATAATTTACAATATTTGCAAAAAAACATTTTGACTTTTGGAGAAGAAAAAGTCTTAACAATTACAAAATAGTTAGGTGAGATGCCATCGCTCCTTGGCACTTTGATTAGCATTGTATTTTGACTCTAATTCTAGCATAAAACCCTCTGTTTTTAAAGCTATATCTATAAAGGGATATCAACAAAACATTTCAAAAAATAGTTGTTGCTAATTATAGAGAAGGGATGTCTTTCAATCATACAATACTCATAGATAACTATTTAAAAAACAAGCCTTGACTGCATGTGATATGTAGGGTTTACATACAATAACTCCCCTATGTAAAGATAGCAAAGGTATTATAATAGTGTCTCCACCTCATACCCATACCTATTTATTAGAGAATAGGTACCTTCACATCATATCTATGCCTATTTATTAGAGAATGTGTCTTTTATGCCCAACAATGTACAACACTTGGCAATTCCATGTTGTTAATAGGATCCTTATTAAAGGTCCACTTGCATTTAATGTTTCAAACAATTTTTTTACAATTGAGAACCTGTATATACTTATTTAGAATCTTTTTTTAAGGCTTTAATTCATACAACAATGCTTGAGGCATGTCATATTTTCTTGTAAAGCCATTTGTGATATGAATAATCTTTGCTAGCCATATTGCATCCCCCAAAAGATGCATGTCTAATGAAATGAAACAAAAATTCATGCTTTAAATTCTTCTAGGTTATGAAGTTGGGAATTATTTCATCTCTCTTGTGTAACTTACACTACAAATTTGGGTTACATCAATGCAACCACTGCATCATCGAGATCAAGGATATTCATGGGTCAATGCACGATCGAGTGTAGCCATTGGCAAAACTATTTTTGGGGCCACGATGAGACATGTTGGTGGGTGATATTTTGGATTTGGGGTGGACTCATGCTCTCTCCAAAAAATTTTTTGACATATTGATTGCCTTACTGACCTAATCATGAGTGTCCATAGTCTATCATGTCATCTACCTGCGCTACTCGCCACTTGTCCTCTACCTGTAGCTCACCACTTGGCATCTACTCATAGCTCACCACTTGTCATCTATGCGTAGCTCTCCCATGTTGATCTAGATTCGCAACCACTGTGCTGACATTGGCTTAGTGCAACCACCACACTGGTTCTTGGAGGTGGCTATAGCTACTCTTAATTAAGCCAAGAAAATGTATTTATGTTAATTGGTTGGGTCATGTGAGACCCTCATTGGAGTCCCACATTGTTCATATATATCGCATCGGGTTTAAAACAAGTGGTTAAAAGTTAATCCTAAACGAAGGAAAGTGTATTTCCTTGTGCAACCACCACACTAGTTCTATTTTAGTGTGGATTATAGCTAATCCTAAACCAAGGAAAATGTAATTTCTCTCAACAACTGCACTAGTTCTATTTAAGTGCGATGGTTGAACAAAGTTAAAGCTTTTATTTTGTTTGAAAGCTAATCCTAAATGAAGGAAATACATTTTTCTTTGTTTTAAAGTTAATCCTAAATGAAGGAAAATGTGTTTTCTTATGCAACCACCGTGCTGGTTCTATTTTAGTGGAGTTAATTCTAAACCAAGGAAAATGTATTTTCTTGCAACCACCATGTTGGGTCTTGGAACTATTTGAATGCTGCTTGCAACGTCCTAAAACCAAGGAAAATGTGTTCCTATGTGCAACCGTCACATTGGCTCTATGTTTGTGCCGCATTGCACTTAATCCTAAACCAAGGAAAATGTATTTCCTTGCAACCACCACATTGGTTCTTGGAACTATTTTATTGTTGCATGTAGTTAATCCTAAAACCAAGGGAAATATTTTTCCTTATGTACCAATTGCTTGTGCAACAACTACAACATTGGTCCTTGTACCACCACATTGGTTCTTGGAACTATTTTAGTGTTGCATGCTGTTAATCCTAAAACCAGGGAAAATGTGTTTCCTTATATACCAATTGCTTGTGCAACAACTACAACCAGTTGGTGCAATGATAGAATTATTTATATGAAACTTGAAAATTAAAAGAGATTACACCTTGCAAGTGTAATAACTCAACCATTGCTAAGAGCAAAAGTTGAATAAAGAGATTACATCCAAAGACAACTTATAACAAGTCAATAATTGCTGAGAGCCTCGTATAAAGACAGTATATAAAATTAATAAGTCACTAATTATTGAGAGCCTCATGGAGAAAAAATTGAACAAAAGAGATTACATTTATAAAAACTCAGCAATTGCTGAGAGCCTTAGAGTCCCCCCAACAACACAAGAAGGAAAATTGAGCTGAAGGAGATCAATCCTTGAATCAGTGATCCACCCACGCAAGTCCAAAGGTCACCATACCACATTGCCTCGTAGACCAATTGGGCCTAAGTCGAGCAAACTTTGTAGCAATAAATCTGGCCTCTCTTTGATTCAACAACCCACATATTAAGGTACTTCTAAACTCCCGACTATTCCAGCGACCTCTCTAAAGTAGACCAATTATAGATCATGGCCACTCTCTAGTAGTCTTGCAAAAATCCTCACACATTCTCACCACTACCTTCTTACAAATTTCTACCTCCTTATAGGTGCACAGTAACTCCTCTTGTCTTCCCTTTCCTCATCTTTGCCTTCTATCTAGGGATGATTTTTTCTCATTAGTTTTTTTAATGAGTGAAAGTTTTATATGGCTTGTGAAAGTTTATATGCTCTTATAAAAATAAAAGCTCAATATATTTGCCACAATTTGAAACTAAAGTTTAAAATAGAGCTAGGGTTAGCCTTTAAGATTATAAATTTATAAATAGATTCCATGATAATTTGCCAAAGTTTTATATAATAAATATATATATATTTGGGAAATTTGGCCAACATATTAAATATAAAATTTAAAATTTGGCTAGATCTATAGAATTTTAAGCGGCACAAGAAGAGTTGAGCAATCAAGTAAAATCTTGTGTTAAGGGATCACTAGCTGCTCATTCTCTCTAAATAATGTGTATGAGGTTAAGGGGTGTGTGGTTCATTTAATTAGAATTTCTATTCCTGTTAAAATAATTTTATGCTTGGATTATTCTCTTGTAGGCTTTAATGAATCCTTAATAATTACATAAGGATATTTAGTTATTTGTGTGATTTAAAGAGCCTTGATGCCACTTGGGTGGCTCTTAATGTCATGGTTATATATGGAGATATATAAGTAGATATGGACATTTTAGTACATTTTTATAAATGTGCTCTTGATTGTTACATCATTTAATTAATTATTGTCCATTGCTAGTACTCAAGTATTAGCCTTCAATTATTTGCCATTGTCAGTTGTATGGGTAAACCAAAGAAGGGATAGACTAGTAGTGTTTTAGTATGTAGGTTTAATAATAAATTGAGCCATGCCCTAGATTTGAATTAGGGTCTCCTTAAGAAGCTTCCTTGTTTTTTACTTTTGCTCGAGATTATAAAAATGAGTTCTCTGTAAGGTATCCTTGTCAGTCGTGAACTTTAACATAAGAGTGCTACACTCCTCCTCCTTTTGCATAACAGAAGGATCAACGTTTATTTGGGTGTAGCCAATCGCAAAACTATTTTTGGGCCATTTTGGGGCCACAATGCGATGCGCTCCTGGGTGAATATTTGAATATTTTGCAGACCCACGCTCTCGTCGAAAATTTTACTAATGTCATGATGCTGCACTAGCATAATAATGAGACGCAATCTATTTATTCTGAACACCATAGAGCTCGAGACATGATAGCTCTGCACTACATTGTGCGTCTCTGCACTGCTTCACACAACACAGCCTTTGGCCTCACCACTTATCATCGTGCGGCCCTTTTGTCGTCACAGATTTGCCACCTGTCACTGGGCACCACACCCATGCAAATCATTAAAATTCAAGGTTGGATTGGAGAGACCACTGCGCTGGTTCTTGGCATAATAATGAGACACAAGCTATCATTCTGAACACCACCGTAGTGCAGTCTTTGGCTTGACCACCTATCATCGCACAACTTTTGTCATAGCTTTACCCACGCAAATCATAGGTTGGCTTCTTGGAGAGACCACCGCATCGGTTTTTAGCGTAATAATGAGATGCAATCTATCATTCTAAGCATCGCCTCAGTGTAGTCTCTGGCTTGATGACCAATCATCACCTAGAATTCAAGGTTGTCTTGGAGAGACCACTGCACTGGTTCTTGGAGTTATAGCTTCGTTACCTATTTTTACGTATTACAGGAGGTTTATGATGACCAATGCATTGGCAAACAAAAGGAGATCTATGCCAGCCACCCCACTGGTTCTTGGAGTTATATATTTGTGTACCAAGGAAAATGTATTTCCTTGTGCAACCAAGCTAGAGGGGACCCTCAAGGGCCATATCGTCAATTGTATTTTCTGAAATTTTAATTGTATTTTTTTAGATGTATCTCCATGCAACCACAACAATAGTTCATTGGAGCTATTTTAGTGCTATTTTGGTCATAAATCAAGAAAATTGTAGTCCTACTTTACTGGTATTTTAGTCCTTGTTGCAGTAAATATAAATGAGGGCAAAAGTATTTTGAGCCACTGTGGTGACCGAAGGCCCAGTGGTGCCATCCAGATAATCAACTACAATTCATCAAGTGAAAATTAAGCAAAAGAGATTACAATGTACATCTACATCCAATAACAAGTTATACAAAAATTAACAACTTATACTGAGCAAAAATTGAACAGAGGATCTTACATTTATAAAAACTCGGCAATTGTTGAGAGCCTTAAAGGCCAAAAGATTATGACTAGCAACCATAGCCATTCAAATATAAAAGTTAACAACATTGCATACTGAGAGCCTCAAATTGAACAAAAAGTGATTACATAAATGTAATAAAAACTCAACAATTGTTGAGAGCCTTAGAGACTAAAACATTACATCCAGTGAGCCAAAAGATCGTTGAGAGCCTGAGGCTAAACGATTACATCCAACCATTGTTGAGTGGTTATGAGCCATGTCTGGAGCAAGAGGGAATTGCACAACTCAGTATTTCTGATAGTCTAGCTCATTGCATCAAAAGTTTTTAGGGATCCAAAGGAGGAGACGATGGAGAGGCTGAAGACCATGCACATTTCTAGGACTCAGATTATGGCCCCCCCAACAAGTTGAGAGTACTCTTATGTGAAAATACTGAGGCTTTCATCGGCATCTAGGGGGAACCCATATAGCACAGCCATAAAAAGGCCAAAGGTGAGCATGTCATCTAAGGTGGTGACATGTAGATATAGGGGGAATTGAGTGTGGGAACGAAGGATCTCCACTAGTGCCAGCATTTCTACTCCAGGTGAGTGCAACGCAATCACCTTATATGAAAAGGCAAATAACATTGGGATCATAGTGCATTGAGGGGGGAGGGGGGGGATAGTAGGCATGGTGAAGATGAGTGGGTGAGCAAATGAGCAGGGGAGCAGATGAGTGACAAGATTTGGAGGAGGGAGCATGGAGCAAAGTAAAGCAGGGGTGGAAAAGAGCTGGAGGGGTATGGAGCAAAGTAGCAAAGTAGGGGCAGATGAGAGCAACGTAGTAATATGCCAAATGCCATGGATCTTATATATTATAAAGTTCAAGCCACCATGGTGGCTGGAGCTCAGGGTTCCATCCATATTAATTGTAGGCCACTACGGTGGAATCTTATGAGCCACCCTAGACGGGCTGGTAATGAACCAGATGCCATGTGGTGGGTGAGCAGACCACTCTGGTGGTTGGTAATTAGCTGGCAACCCAATGGAATCTTAGTCACGATAGATGTGGTTGATGAGAGCCACCACCACCGAGCAATAATTCCCATAAAAGTAAATCATGAAGCCTAATCACATCTAATCACTCATTAGTACTCTACTGAGCATCCAAGCCCGGTGGCTAGTAATTTTTACTGCACTCATAGTGAATATGCATGCTTAAGCCTGGTGGTGGGTGAACAAGCCACTGCGGTGGCTGGTAATTAATTGCCATCCCGGTGGAATCATAGCCATGACAGAGTGGCTAATGAGAGCCACCACCACTGGGCAGTAATTTCCACAAAATTAAATCATGAAGCCTAATCACCTCTAATCACTCATTACTAGGCACTCTAGTATTCTACTGAGCATGCGAGCTTGATGAGACTGGTAATTTTTACTGCATCGTAGTGATTATGCATGCTTAAGCCCGCCAATGGTGGGTGAGTAGGCCACTGTGGTGGCTAGTATAATTAACTACCAACCCAGTGGAATCATAGCCACAATAGACGTGGCTGATGAGAGCCACCACCACCAGGCAATAATTCCCACAAAAGTAAATCATGAAGCCTAATCACATCTAATCACTCATTACCATGCACTCTAGTAGTCTACTAAGCATGCAAGCTCGGTGATTGGTAATTTTTACTACACTTGTAGTGATCATGCATGCTTAAGCCCAGTGGTGGGTGAGAAGGCCACTACGGTGGCTGGTAATTAACTGCCAGCCCGCTGGAATCGTAGCCACGACATACGTGGCTGATGAGAGCCAACACCACCGGTTAGTAATTCCTACGAAAGTAAATCATGAAGCCTAATCACCTCTAATCACTCATTACCATGCACTCTAGTACTCTCCTGAGCATGCAAGCCCGTTGACTGGTAATCTAGTGCACTCATAGTAATCATGCATGCAAGCCCGGTGCTGGTAACTATTGGAAGGTGAGTAATTGCGGGCCACTACAGTGGCTGGTAATTAACTGCCAGCCCTGTGGGTCTTAACTGCCACCATAGACATGGCTAGGAATCTTAAATGCCACCACCACTAATCACTCATTACCATGCAAGGTAGTACTGCCTCCTTGAATTAATCAAAATTCCGGTCAACCACCACAATGGCTCTCACCTTGACAGTGTAGTCAGGCTACAAACTTAAGCCTCTGCTATTCCATTCCCTTAACTATTTTGTCTTCTATCCCTCTCGACCGTTTCTTTACCCCTTGCACTCAGACTACAAACTCAAGCCTCCACTTTTCCATGTTCTTCACTTTTTCATCTTCTATCCCTCTTGACGTGGCCCAGGCATAGAAGAAAAGAAGCAGAGAAGAGCATCAAGGAGCTCCGAGATAGGCTTGAAGAAGTGAGAAGTAATGAAGACATCATGGACAAGGAGCTAGCAATGATGCAAAAGCAGCTTGAAGATTAGAGAGCCAAAAAGGAGGGTCTTTACAAACGGCTCTGCAACATGCATAATGCATTGAACATTGAAAAAGACCAGATGATGGAGTTGAAAAGGGAGATTGCAGAAACCAGAAAGGTGATGCAGGAACTGCGAGAGAGCTTCAAGGCTAGGAAGGATGGGTTAGAGAGCAACCAGGGTGGAGAAGACAACGAGGTAGCTCTCTAGGCCAAGAAGGATGCAGAGAGCAGCCACAGTGGAGAAAGTTGCAGTAGCCACGGTGACGATTGTTTTTTCAAAACATTGTTGTAAGTTTAAAGAGTACTAAGCTACAAGACCCTGCAACAAGATTACGATAGGGCTGTGCACGAGCTTGCCATGGATTTTGACAATTTTGAAAAGCACTCTATCATCTTGAGAGATTTCCAAACTAGAGTGGAAGTCTTGGAAACGGCCCATTTTGATGTTTTTGAACAATTTAAGTAGCTTCAACAGATGCTGAGGGATTCAGATGAAACTGTTGCAAAGAGTGAGCAAAGAGTGGCGGAGATGAACGAGAACATCCGAAGCCTTAGAATGAGGGACGAAGGAATCAAGAAGTAACTTCATCATGTATAGAGCAAGACTGTGGTATTGATGGCCACAATAGTTAAATCAGATGCCTATTCTGCTATGCAGCATGGTCCAAAATGCATGGTGTGGCATACCCCCATCATAGATGATTGCATGATCCGATGGCCTACATGCTACCACCTTGTGCACATTTTTTGCTTTGGGGTGTTTGTGCATGCAAGATTGCTATGTAGAGAATGCCATTTGCCATTTCCCAGGTCATGGCAACGAGCCAACTTCATGTTCAATGACTTGCTTCTACAATGCTTCTCCATAGCTGCTCCATGACCAAGTCTGCGGCCTCAACCAAGCTGCTCCAAAGCAACTCACGTTAGTAGACATGCCAATTCTGCTTCTCCATAAGACATGCCAACTCTACAATGATGTCTGGGAGCCCTAGCATCCTTCACGACCTTCTCCAACAATAGTGTCAACCTCAACCCAACGACATGCAACGTCTCCCTCATGTTGACTCCTCCATCAACAAACTCCCCTAGCGAGCCCACACAGTGGGCGACTCTTCTACCTGTAGCTCAAAAGCTTGATTGTGGAAAAAGGACATAGAGAGTCCTTCGTCTTTCCCTATAGCTCATGAAGAGAGCTTTGCGCACGCTTTGCCTCATTTGCTTCAAGTGCCTAGGTTCCATAGCTCCTCCTCCATGTAGAAATTCTTAACAGAGCAACTGCCAATAGTAGCCAGATAGGATGACAAGTGCCTATGCCCACAACCGGCTACTCTGCAAAGCTCATGGTTGACGACCAAAATTCATCTCCATCCATCAAACAACAAAGCAAGGCTCTATGCTCCAACCCATGTCTCGCTCTCCTCCACGAGCTTCAACAAAATCTTGAAAAGATTCCAATGGAATCTCTTAATATTTTGACAACTCTACAATCGACATGTGGCAGTACTTGAGATAAGGTTGGTTAAGTTAACCTCAGGTAAGGTTAACCATTGGTCAATGAAGCTTGGTCAAATCTCAGACACGTGGCACCATAGACTTGTGACACGTAGCACGTTATCCTTATCTACCATGTCATCTGTTGACTTAGCAAAGCCATGTCACCAGTGACATGTCATTTGAAAGCTATCAATGCCATGTCACCCTTGCCACATCATCAATTGAATCATCACTACCATGTCAACTTTGACCAAGTCAAAAGACCACATCATGAGTGCCACCTCAGCTGTTGTCCAATCAGCATTGGCTACTGTAGGCACATTGTATATGTGACCACCTATGCCACCTCATCACACAGTGCCCCAGAGGTACACCCTTGCATGTGACACATAGCTACCACATCATCATTATGCATTTTCACCCTTTTTTGCCCCTCCACTTAGATCAAGTCTTATCTCTTGATCCAGGAAGAATTTCAAGGTGCTCCAAAAAGAAAAATCACTCGATTTTTTATGCTCTACATGCTCATCACATCACATGCACATTTTGGCATAAGTATCATTTACTTTTGAGCCTCGCCAGGCAAATTCCCTTCCTACATGCACATCAGCCTCTACATCGATGCATCTATCCCAGCACATAAAAAGAACCAAAGAAAAAGAAATTATGTGCAGTTCTTTTCTTCAATCGATGATTGGTATAAATCTAGATCAGTGTAGACTAGATTGCCATAGAGGAGATGATTTGAATTTCTCCAAGTTGCCAATCTAATCCATGCCCAAAATTCCCGACTAGTTCCTACTTGGAGTTAGTCCCTACGCTCACATACGGTTTCACATCCTCACATTACCTAAAACCTGAAGTTCATTAGTTCAGTGAGTAGTAGACTTCAGAGTGTTCAGAGGCATTGATCGATTGTTTAGTGGGCAGATAGCATGTGATTTGATTTCACACACACATGCCATCATTATAAAGCCTATTTGGCTATTTCATGGCATTGTGCACTTTATTCCAGCCTTGTAAAGCCTCTTGGCTATTTCTAGCATCATTTGTCACAAGCCTTGTAATAGATCAGACTATATACTATAGTTCTACCTTCATTGATAGTTTAGATTTCACTTGCCACAGTTAGTATTTTGTAGTTGATTTAGACAGTGATTTTCACGACACTTTGAGTACATTTCTTGCACCATGTCTACCACTAGCAACCTCAATCTGGAGGCATATGCTAAACTAGACAACTCCAATTATAGCACATGGAAATATCGAATGGAGAACATTCTTGTACTTCAGGACAAATGGGAGTATGTCAATGGATCTACACCTAGACCATTGGACAATCCAGCCACATCAGTAGCTCTACTCCACCTGTTGTCACAGCACTAACAGCAAGATCTCCAGCTACATAAATAGTTTCTGCACCTGTAGTAGATCCTACCATTGCCCAAGAACATACAAAATGGGACATGAAAGATAAGTATGCATATCATTTGATCAAGCAGAATGTGCAAGATGTCATGCTAGGGCAGCTCAACACAATCAAGACATCAAAAGAAGCATGGGATATGTTCGCATCTCTCTACAAGTCCAAGAACACTTCCAAGATTCTCACATTGAGAAACCAAATCAACCAAAGTTTCCACAATAGCAGCAAAACCGGTCATACTTATGTACTTAGGATCAAAGATTACAATAATGAACTCGCAGCAGCAACATGAGAGACTATTAATCCTGTAGAAATGGTTCAAGTCATTCTCAATGGACTAGGAGAGGGAAATGATAATCTAGTCTAGAGTATTGCCATCCAACGGCAAATACCGACACTAAAAGGACTTCAATTAGTTTTACTTGGTAAAGATCTCAAGACTCGGGCCATTCATGCACAAAAAGTTCATTTCAATGATTAAGCATTCATAGCTTCATATAGAACTAGAAGTAGAGAAAGAGGCAGAGGTAGATCATTCTACCAAATTGGTCATCATTAGCAACAAAGTCATCAACAAAATCAGCATCAGCATCATCCTCAGTAACATCAAAATCAACAAAGAGGAAATCATTCCAATCAAGGAAGATTCCAAGGATGAGGGAATGCATCCAACGTGTCATGACAAAATAGGAAGAGGGGAGAGGACATGAGTGGAGATGAGGAGAGAGGGAACAGCTAGAGAGCACACCACAAATGACTAACTGTACACTAGATTTAGTTGAAAATGTAGAATATATACAAACCCATTTAGGGTTAGGGTTAGGGAATCTAACCGTTTCCTTTATAGCACTCTATTGGGTTAGTGCTATGCACATATGATCACATGTTGGTGCTATGCACACATGATCACATGATGTTGAGCCTGAACTCTCAACACCTTTTCTCAAGATCAACATCGTGAAGTAGGCCTTCCCTCAAGATGATGATTCTTGGGAATCGAAGAAGGACTGGGCATTACATTCCATCACACCCCTTTAATGGGAATGTCCTTCCTCTGCGTCAAACTAAGAGCTAGTCAGTATTTCTTGAAAAGCTTCTTACCGAGTGGTTTGGTAAAGATATCTGCAACATTCTCTTTGCTATCACAATGTTGTAGTGTGATGTCACCAAGTAACACTCTTTCTCTGATGAAGTGTTCTCTGACATCAATGTGCTATGTCTTGGAGTGATATACTGGATTCTTGGCCAATGCTTGAGCCGATTGATTATCATAGTATATTGTGGTTGGCTTTGACTCATCAAAGTAATCTATTTCTGATAATAGTCTTCTGGACCATATAGCCTCACATGCACCTGTAGTGAGAGCCTTATATTATGCTTCAGTTGAAGACAAAGAAACAGTTGGTTGGTTGTTTGACAACCATGATATAGCACCTTGACCAAGGAAAAATGCATATCCCTGTGTCGATCTCCTGGTCTCACGATCTCCGGCATAGTCACTATCACAGTATCCATGCAACCGTGGATGACTTCCTCTGTATTCTATTCCGAACTACCTTGTACCTCTAATGTATCTCAAGACTCTTTTGGCTGCATTCCAATGAGACTGTTTTGGATTTGCCATAAACTGTGCTAGTGAACTTACAGCATAATAGATATCTAGTCGTGTGATAGTCAGATATATAAGAGATTCGATGAGCTGCCTGTAATATCTGTCATTGACTGTAGGCTTTTCTGAATCTTTAGTAAGTTTCAAACTCTGCTTCATGGGAGTGGCTGCAATCTTGCAATCTGCCATATGAAACTTCTTTAGAAGACTATCAACATACTTGAGCTGACTCATGAATGTGCTATCTGAATCTTTCTAGAACTCAATTCCAAGACAATAGTGCATAAGTCCAAGATCTTTCATGTTGAACTCTGCAGATAAGTCTTGTTT
Source organism: Dipteris shenzhenensis (assembly GCF_047967505.1). Classification (NCBI taxonomy): domain Eukaryota; kingdom Viridiplantae; phylum Streptophyta; class Polypodiopsida; order Gleicheniales; family Dipteridaceae; genus Dipteris; species Dipteris shenzhenensis. The sequence continues at coordinate 19,222,927 of NC_141627.1, forward strand.
TAATTTTCTGATGAAGCTATCCTTGCTTCCTGTCACAATCAGGTCATCTATGTACAAAAGTGCAATAGTAATGTGTTCCCCTTGAACTTTGTAGTAGAGAGTATGATCTGCATTGGATTTCATGTATCCCAGATCAGCAAAATACTTGTCAATTCTAATGTACCAACTTTTGGGTGCTTGCTTTAAGCTGTAGAGACTTTTCTTGAGATGGCAAACCTTATTCTCCTTTCTTGGTTCAACACACCCTGCTAGCTATTGCATGTAGACTTCCTCGTCTAGGTAACCATTGAGAAATGCATTCTTGACATCGAGCTAATACACATTCCATTTGCTGAGTGTCGCTAGTGATATCAAGAACCATATGGAATCCATCTTTGCTACTGGAGCATAAGTCTCATCATGATCTTGACCATATTGCTGTGCAAATTCTTTTGCAACTAGTCTGGCTTTGTATCTTTGAATACTTCCATCTAGATTGTACTTCACTTTGTATACCCATTTGTTTACTATGGCCTTCTTTCCTAGTGGAAGGTCGCATAATTCCCAAGTATTATTCTTATACAAAGCATCCATTTCTTCATTCATAGTAGCAATTTGCCATTCTGGCTTGTCTACTGCATCTTCAAAGTACATTGGCTCTTCTGTAGCCATGATGGTAGTCATAAGAGCATAGTTGGTGGTTTCCACCTAAATTGCTTTCCCTTACGCCCATTGTGACTTGCCCTAGATGCATTACCATGAATGACCTTTGCCATGGTCAGCCTCCACCATGTGCATATCATCAGGAAGTGCACTTTTGCACCTCGTTTTACTTCCTTGTTAAGTGGTTTTGCACTTATCAGTTTGTCAGAAGCCTTACTTATTACTAGAGTGGCTAAGTTATAAGCCACAGCTGTCTTTTTTCCACCATTGAGAAGACTCTTAGCATCCTTGGGTGATACACCCAATCTGACACACTTCACTTGGACTCCGCATCACCACTCTCATGCCTTAAGTCATTTGGGGTTCAAAGCCCGTGTACGAGGCTCAAAACCTGGAGTGGTGAGGCTTAACTTCCGCGAGACAATTAACAACAACTTGCAGCTGGAACATACAACCTGTGGGTATTTGGGGACCAAACTCCCTGAGCTTGTCCTGTACTCTTTCCATGGCTATTTCCATTGAAGTGGATAAGAATGTGCACGTTGCCTACAATCGTTGGCCATGTGGTATTAGCTGGAACCTACAATCTATGCATGTTGCCTGGAAGCTTTGGCCTTGGGATATTTGGGGATCAAACTCCCTAAATTTGTGCTATACTCCTTTCATGTGCATGTTGCTTGCAATCATTGGCCTTGGGGTATTTGGGGATCAAACTCCCTGAGCTTGTCCATTGAAGTAGATCCTGAAGCCTAATCACCTATGATCACTGATTACCCTGCATTTGATGACTGTACTCTGTGGATGTTAACATGCCCCCCTTCCTATTGTAAATCCACCCTCAGGTCAGTCGTGCTAGAGGAGGTGTGTGGTGAGGACTATCTGTAGGACTGTATGGTGGTCCAACTGTCGTGGAGTGAGGTAAGTGAGGTACGAGTGATACTTCCAAAAATGGGTGGCATGCATATCCTCGTATGTGTGGATGTGATGTCAGTGGAGATTGCGACTGCGGAGATAGAGGTGGAGGCCATGGAATTGCATAGGACCAACGTCGAGATTGAAGACAATTTGGTTGTTCAGATTGTGGAGGTGGTCGTCGATGGGGCAACTGTGGGTGCGGAGATCGTGGAGGAGTAAGAGAAGGAGGCAATTGAATTAGACCACTGCAACGATGGCAAGATCTGGAACTAAGCCATACATGTCATTGAATGACTGGAGGCGGAAGCAAAATCCCTCCTAAGTCATCTCTTTGGGGAAGTTGTACTTTGGAAAGTTGTACAACATATTGGGGTCCTTCAGCTGGAGTTCTCTGAATTTGGCCCAAGTCCATCGTCGTTCCATTGGCATATACAAGGGGTGGATTTGGCGATCAACGTGGGCACTGCGGTAATATCACATAAATTTCTCCAGCTTCAAGAAGGGGAGTCGCCATTATGGCTGTAGATCAGCATTTGTACCGGTCGTTGGGACTGGAGCATACAAGGCTGTATCTTCCTCTTGTGTGCTTTTGATGCGCATGTCACTCTAGTCATGGAAGGACTACGTGATGAGTTGTGTGAGGGGGTGGACCTCTACGATTTCGTATAGATGGAGGTGGGAGCCCTCAAGTTGGTGCTTCCAATGATGCATAAGCTCACTATCTGGCAGCTCCTCCTGAAATGATAGCAAGTTGGAGTGCCATTGGATATCTTTAGGGGGGAAAGTAGGAGGAGCTGGTGGAGCTTCGTCAAAGTTTTTGTGAAGAAGAGAAGGCCTTTGATGATGTGGCATAGGAATTCATATGCAACATTCCAAACTGTGCTTGGTAAGGGCCTCTGTGCTTATATGGCATTATGCATTTAACTAACTCCTAACCATGGTTATTGTGGTTGACTTCACTAGACCTGGGTCATATCTTCCACATGGCAAACTCTTAACTAACCACACTTAACTTTACCACACCCAGCCTTATTTGGCCACGTGGTCCTTGAAGAATTCATCAAAGCCAACCTAGAGGTAAGGAGGGGATTGCACGGGATGCCACAGAAAGAGCGCGCAATCCGAATAGCCTTCATCTTTTTGTGTGAGCTTCTCCTCCAAATTCCGGTCTGGATCTACAACATCAGACAAAGTCAAACCCCAAGAAATGCCTAGCACTATTTGTCCTTGACATAAAAAGTTTAGCTTGTAGTTAACGCTTGCATCCACAGTTCCTGCTCTTACCGAAGACGGAGAGGATCTAAGAAAAGGAACTGGACATCATGAGTTTGGGGAGGCAAAGTGGCATGTTTCATTAGATTGCTCATCCATTTGCGCAAGCTACAACAATCCTGAGACCCACATATTTTGGCTCAATTTAGTGCAACAACCAGTCAGGATCGCTGCAGTGGTAGACGATCTGAGGGAGACCAGTGATGATCTCAACGGAGCTGCACATACGATGAAGGAGACTGTGGAAGTCATTCGGAGCGATGGAGCAACCAAGGCTTCTACGTATTCTTCTCCATCATTGACAGCAGTGTCTATAGCCAAGAATGTCTCCGAGTCCAGCTCAGTCAAAGCCTTTTGCAGGTGATGGTCAGTTGCAGGCTACTGGTGGTGAATATGAGGACCCAATTGTTAGCTGCTACAACCGTTGTGGCGGTTTGGCAGCTACGACATGTAAGGACTACAAGCAAAGCTCAACTCAATCGCCATATCTTTTAATCTTTCAGTAGTATGATGATGCTTCAGGCTACCGCTTAGGTTCCCATAGGTCTTTGCTTGTTGAGTAAGTTCTTATAAAGCCCAAAATTCATAGCTATCGAGTCACCTTGCAGTAAAGGGTCATAAGCAGGCGGATCAAAGGTGTCTGGAGGACAAGAAAACCAATAGAGAGACTCAAGAGCTCTCGCATGAAAATGAACTTTGGAAACAAACATTTGGGAAGAGAGCCATGAACTTTCTCTCTCTAATATGAAACACCTGACAACTCAAACACTTAGAAATCACTCAAAGAAATCTCTCTCTCCCTAAGCAAAGGAATGACCAATAACTCTCCTAAGAATAGAATAATGACCACTCAAGAACCCACCATAAATTAAAACTATCTCATGGACATAATCTCACAAACTCTCCCTAACATCAAGATAAGAGTGTGCCACTCACTCTAAACTACCTAGGCTTGTGGATAACCTATGCTCTGATACCATGTCAAAGAGACATGTGATCGCCACTAAGCCTAGTGTGACTAGATGAGCATAAGAACTATGGAGGCTCAAAGCACACTAAATAAGACATGAGAGGGAGATAGAAAATCTATATCTCTTGCAATGTGTATTCAACAATACATGATAGGCCTCTTATATAGAGAGTGCCCTTAGAATAGTCAACACATGTGGGATCCTCTCATCCATATCTCTCCTTGTGGATATCCTTGATCCACATCCTCACATCATGTAGTCCACATCCTAAGGTGGCTACTTTAATACATTCCTTAGCTTATACCCTTGCATCTAATTCATGTGCACATGGCACCATATCTCAATAAAACAATGTATCGTGAATTCTATCATCTGAATTGAAAAAATGCATAGTTTTGATCAGTTCATTCATCTTCCTAAAGTATGTTATATGTACAAATATGGTGACCTGTGTAGATTGCCAATGCATAGACTAGATCTCATTTTGCTCTTTAAAAGCACAGCTTTTATCAAAGTCTACCACAGACACAACCACATAATCAAGAAAATTATGAATGCAGTCCTTGAGCTGTTGTGCCTCCCACCGAGTGATGAATTTATGAGTGATAAAGAGGTTGAGCTTTGTTTTTAACATTTTAAGGAACTCCCAATAGTGCATCTCCTTGTTCATGAGATCTTTCCTTTTCTTTTTGTTTCCCTATTTGTCCACAATCTCCACATATTCAAATAGCTTCATAGTCATATTTTGCCCGGTTTCTTGTCTCCAAAGGGCAGCATTTCAATTTCTTAACACCACAGTTTTTGCATTTTCCCATCAAGCACTTTCTGTCATGGAAGGATTTGTCTTCCTTCCTTGGGCAGACTAGACTCCCACAACTGTGTGACACCATTGAACGTATGAGCTACAGATGTACATGTCATGCTTTTATTATCTCCTGCACAGGCCTCACATCTGCATTTGCATCCACATCGATGGAGACCAAAATTTTGAGGACAGATGTGGTTGAGTGCATCCTTCAAGAAAGACATCTGAACATGATATTCACAATAGCATGTATATCTATCCTTGACTCGACGTTTCTATCAAGCACCACATTTTTTGCATTTTCCCACCTTAACACCACAGTTTTTGCATTTTCCCATCAAGCACTTTCTGTCATGGAAGAATTTGTCTTCCTTCCTTGGGCAGACTATAGACTCCCACAACTATGTGACACCATTGAACATATGAGCTACAGATGTACATGTCATGCTTTTACCATCTCCTGCACAGGCCTCACATCTGCATTTGCATCCACATCGATGGAGACCAAAATTTTAAGGATAAATGTGGTTGAGTGCACTTTCAAGAAAGACATCTGAACATGATATTCACAATAGCATGTATATCTATCCTTCACTCGACAAATAAAGAAACACTTCAATGACTCAAATGAACACATGTGTGGGTCTTGGCGGCGGTGACTCACGTGTTATGGGGATGTTGAAGAGATGTCGATGGAGCCTCCACATCTACATTTGCATCCACATAGATGGAGACCAAAATTTTGAGGATAAATGTGGTTGAGTGCATCCTTCAAGAAATATATCTGAATGTGATATTCACAATAGCATGTATATCTATCCTTCACTCGACGAATAAAGAAAGGCTTCAATGACTCAAATGAACGCAGGTCTCGGCGATGGTGACTCACATGTCGTGGGGATGTTGAAGAGATGCCGATGAGAGCAATACAAGGCACAAGCCGTCCGCAAGTGTCACTCAAGCGGCCTCCGGATTGTTGCAATGTGTTTCCACGAGAGAAAGAGGGAAGGGGAGAGGGGAGAAGGGAGGGAGAAGGAGAAGGAGAACGGAGAGTGAAGGGGGATGGAGTGGCAAACACAAGGGCAATACAAGGGAAACAAGGGAACACCCAAAACACTCTCTTAGAAGAGAAGATGGAGCTTGTATTCAAACTTGTGCAAACAACAATGAAGACCAAAGTCAACACTTTGGCCTTTTATACATGTCACTTTTGAAGGGAGGGCCAACCCTTTTCCTTTTAGCACTCTCCCTTTCTTTACAACAATAAAAAGGCCCTTGGGCCCATAGGGTGCCAAGGCATATTGCTATTCTTTCCATCTCTCCCTACTAGCGGAAATAGCGCTTGTGTTAACCATATTAGAGCACTTGGGACAAACCTGACATTAGGAGGTGTTCCTAACCGGTTCCCAAATAGCTCTTGTATTAGCCTCGCACCTCCAAGGCTTAGGCGATTTGGGGCTCCCACCATTCGATTCCAAAAATTTCCTCATACGAATCCATGGGGACTACCAAGAAGTCCATCTTCGCTTTCTGTTCCCCAATCTGGCATGGGACAGTCCATGCTATCTTAACATAATCTTGTTTTCCTTGCCCAAAAGCCACTTGTATATCTGTTAGATCGGTTGTCCTAATTTTTAGGCGTTTGGTTGTTTCAAGGGTGATCACGTTGTGTGTGTCCCCCAAGTCAATCATCACCCTTTGAGGGATGTCATTCATTTGTCCATCGACATAGATGTTGGGAATTCCTGTCCACCCTTGCGGCCATGCACGTTGCAGCAGTTACTCTACATGCTCGTATCCTGGGCTGTTCCTCCAATCATGAAGAGTCCCTTTCCTCAATCTCTGTGATTTGAACTCCTCCCATGTCATCATGATCTCTAGCGTCCTTAGCCTAGGCCAAGGCTATGCAAGGCCTCCCAAATCTGCCACATTCTGGGCAGTCCTTCACATAGTGGTCTTTTCCACATTCAAAACAACCCCCTGTCGAGGCGTGTATAGTACCGAAAGAACTGGAACCTCTACTTGCAAATCCCCCTCTCCCAATGAAGCCCCCTCTCATTAGGTTTCGGGGCATCATAGCTCCACTAGCGTTAGTCACACTAGTATTTGATGCAACACTCTCTGACTGGCCTTCAGGTTTAGGTGCGGGTCTGCTCATCCACGAGCCACCCAGAGAGTTTTTCTTTGTGAGGGGTTTCTTGCCCTCCATATCAATTATTCTCTCAGCCATCTTCAAGGTTGCTGCATAATCCTCAGGTTCTTTTTTTTCCATCTCATGCCGCATCCAATTTTGTAGACCATACAAGAATCCATGTAATATGTCTACCTTCATCATGTCATCGGCTTGGATCATGACTTGTCTGTAGCAATTCACATATTCAGAAAGTTTCCCATCGTTATGACGAAGGCTTCTCCACTCGTCACGAATCTTGAACACTTCATTCTGAGGGATGAAGTATGCCTTCATCCTCATCCTCAGTTCCTTCCTATTTTTATCTCATCGTGAGCCTCCTCGGCTAAAAACTAATTGTAGGCCTCTCCTAACAATTGCTTGATGGCGATCTTGAGATGGTATCTTGTAGGCACTTCTACCATCTCCAAGTAATATTTCATCTCCCTGATCCATTTCTTGACTGCTAAAGACTCCCTGTCTCCAGCATATTTCTCGGGCAATTGTAGCTTATATTTTCTGTAGTTTGTCTTCCTATTATCCTCGGAGTCGCTACTTGAGTCCACCTCAATCTTGTTCTTCCTCCTCCCCAGAGGTTCTGGTTTCTTTCTTTCTGGCTGGCCCTTCCCCAAGGTCGCCACTAGTTCTTTCAGTGTGTCATGAATCTTGCTCATGTCTTTTGTTAGGTTCTTTCTTTCTCTATCTCCTTCTTTCAAATTTTGGCTTACCCAAGCAAAAGCACTTTCATGCGAGTCCACCTCGCTAGCTCCACCTCTTCCTCCTCCTCCCTGAGTTCATCTCAACCATCTTCATACTCTGATTGAGTGCCTTTATCCTCATGGATGGATTCTTCGGTGCCCACATTGGTCGTCTCGCCAACATCCTATTTTCTTTCATTAGCCACATTGGTCGTTTCCACAACGTTCAATTTTTTTTCACGACCTATGTCTAGGGCCTCCAGTTTCTCCTTTCCTTTGGTTCTTCTTTTCCTATCACTGTCGTTCTTGACTATCTCTTTGCCCTCGTCAGGTACTTCGTCAATCTTTTCTAGTTTCTGGTGTGGAATCCTATCCGAATCTGAGTTCACAAGCCGTAAGATCCTCCCCTAAGTCACAATTCCCCACTCATTAGGAAATTTCAAAGCTCATTTTGGGACCTTTTATCCCAGAAGAAAAATAGCCCTCCACCAATGAGAGGAGGGCCTACGTAACATAGGAAAAAATCATAAAAAGGAGGAAGAAAGGAAAAAAAATTGATCTTGCATTCAATACGGATATCTTTTCCATTTATTATATCTGACGTACGTATTCTTGTGTGCAAAATTTGATGTTTCTAACATTGTCAACGCGTCTGAAGCGGGCCAAAGCCTCTAGAACGGCTTTTGAAATGCTGAGAATGGACACCTCGAGGCCCGGAAAAAGATTGTACGGCAGAATGTGATTTAGACAGTTGGACTGGACGCGTCAACAATGTCAGAAACATTAAATTCTGCACCAAATTTTCGAAGAAGTGGCACATCTACTTAAAACACCTACCTTGTTAGTTTACTTTTTTATATAATTTATTTTTTAAGAAAAAGAAATATTGTGATTTCTCTCAAGGCCCCAAAATGAGCTCTGAATTTTCCCAATGGTACGCCTCAAAGTAAGGCTATGATACCAAGTGTAAGGTACTGCACCTTCCCCTTAGCAATGGGAGTTCCCGATGAGGCTCCACACCCCTCAAATGTAGCCAATACGCATGCTGACTTTAGCATGAAAAACTCCCGCCTGGAGTCTTCCCTTGGGCATCCACTACCCCAACCTCAAAGAGCACGACATGCCCATTGCAATGGTTCAAGAAAGTCCTCAATCGAAGTCCGAACGCAAAAGTTATGATCGAAAATGTACACAAGGGTCTTCGCGACCCACGCCCCTCGTCCGTCAAGGTCTCAAGCCCATCACGCCTCGCGCGACGCGTCTTGCACCCAAACACACGCCTGACGGTCAACCCGACCCTCCTCTCTTTAATGTTCACTCAACCCACCCCGTGTGAGTGCTAGCAAGAAAATCAAGGGAGCAAAGAGTGGTACACAAGAATACTTGTATTCACAAGACGTGCCAAAATCGTCCGCACATGTTACACTGTCCGAGAGCACCACCTCCCATATAGTGCTGCCTTGACTGTGTCATTGAAATTTCTTTATGAGATTCATCTAGACGTATTCTTGAAGAACCTTGCAACTACCAAGAAGCGGTGCTCCCCAAGTTGTCACTTCCCAAACTAGCCTCTAGAAAGGAAGCTTAAGGATTACATGACTCAGACACATTTGATACTTCCTAATTTTCTTGTGGTGGGGCCCTCACACCAAGAGACACCACCGCCTTCAACTCCAATGTGAATCTTCACTTGGGCTTTCATGTTGACCTAGCACCACTATGCACTAGTGGCTCTATCGACACTTCAAACTTTGCCCGTAAATGAGTTACTATCTTCTTTGTTTTAACTACAACCGATTTGGAGCAAACGATTATGTAAACCCAACATAAGACATTACCGAATACACAGCCGTAGGTATGATCGTGCTACAATGAATGGCATGTATCCCATCACATGCCAAATCACAAAAAGAAAGAGAGAAATGAACGTTTATTAAAGTCTTCGAAAGACCAATGGGTCTATGAGACTCATAGAAAATTGATACAATTCAAGTAAAAAGGGTGGCCAATCTTCCTGTTAATTGTTGTTTATTCACCAAGTAAATGAGAGCGATGGTTTACATGAAAATTCACTTTGTTGCCCCATAAATTGGAGAATGAGCATCATCACCCGTGCTGAATGCTAAGTGCTAAGTAGTACATAGTCATATCATCAATAGTGACATCATCATCGTCATCAACATCATCATCCTCATACTCGGGTCAGTCACCATCAAGGCTACCTGGCACTAGTCCATGCAAGCGGGCCCACAAAGGTTTATGTGTGTCAGGGAAATATTGATATGTAGCAGTGATGGAGTGCTGGCAACTATTGATGGGTGTCGCCCATCTCGATCTTTTGGCAATGAGTCTGCTCTTTACCAAGGCTATAGTAACCTCTATGGGCTTAGTCCCAAGCCTGAGCAAGGATGGGACGTCGCTCAGTGTGATCTACATATCTGCCTGCTGCCGAGTGCTGCATGCCTCAACAGGCTCTAGGTCTCTGATGCATCTGCTATCAATGACTGTAGGGCGACTCTGTGATCGTGCTCTAAGAGGGAACGGGTCTTGTGTCTAAGGACTGCCTCTGCGTCCTGAATCAGTGCTCCCTATAGCGCACCGCCTCATGGATGAAGGCGGCGAGGGATCCCAAGTCTAGGTATGAGAGAAGTCTAGATAATGGCCTAAGACCGTCCCTAGAAAGGCAATGGTATCAACCGCGGATCTCGTAGTACACATGTCATCTGGACGCGAAGTGCTCCTCTGACTCCACCTCCTAAGAGAGAAAGAGAGAGAGGGGGGGGAGAGAGAGAGAGAGAGAGAGAGAGAGAGACGCCATGATACATGGAGTGCGGAGCTATTCGAGGAAGCCGAACACGCAATGGACCGTGGCAATGCCAACTTTTTGGGTCAACCCATACCTACTGGTGTCAATACCTTCCTCACCTTGATTGGGTGCTCGCCTCAATTTTGTTCTAACATGAGATTCAAGCACTATGTGAAAATGCAAAAGAAGCCTCAGTGAAATTCATTGATAGGGCAAAATCAACCGAGAGGAGAGCATGTGAAAGCAACAAGAAGCCATTTCAATTTTGCTATTCGGTATTGTACACCCATCAATAGTTCCTCATAAGATATAGGAAAAATCAAAAGAGAGAGAGAGAGAGAGAGAGAGAGAGCAATTTGATTCCATTTTGCTTTCAGTATGACTTGCTAGATTGAGGGTATCAAGGAGGTTAACATAAGTAAATCCTATGTAATTGCCATGACAAACTGATCGCACTCCTCTTGCATCCTTCTGAGACAACCACCTGATTGACACATCACCTTTTCAAAGCTCTTATGAAAGAAACACAAAAAAGAGCACAAAATAATTATTAAAAAATGCTGGTGTATTAATATCTCACATCCTTTGCAATGAGATTGGAGAAACAAATTACAATTCAAAAGAGGCTCTTTCCAGCAAGACGATGAATGCCAAAAACACAGATGCACAAGATGAAGGAGGCAAGGCCTAAGTTTAACCAATGTAAACCAGCCAAGAATCTGCGCAAATTAGCCAAGAATCTGCTCAAATTTGCGAAGTCACCAGCTATCATGCACTAGCTTGCAGACACCAGACTCAAACCATAAGATCCTTCGCAGACCTTTGTAGACAATATTTAATCATTGTGAAAATAAACCTACTGCACATCTTACTTCCTCGGGATACAAAACTGCCATCATAGCCATCACTTCAGTATCACGGATCGCTAGGATTTGATTTGAAGCATGCACTCTGCCTCCTCTGTTTCGTTTCGCACACCTCACTAATTGCTCCACTGCACTCTCCACAAAATTCCAATAACAGTTTGCCAGCCATGGCTTGCACTTACATTGTGAAAGACAAGCACAAAAAGTGGAGTGCAATAATCTCCTTGGGAAACAATAAGCAGGTGGGGAGAGCTGTGTTTGAGAAGGTTGGAACTCAATGCACGAACACAGCCTGTGGTGACTGCTCTTTCCTGACAGAAGCATTTCAACATCACGTAGATTCCTGTATAGCTTTATATCCACCAACCTCCAGCTGCTTGGCAAGAGACGCATCCCCTGTTTTGATAATCCTCCCATTTTCCTGACAACCATGCCAAGGGTAATTTAGTACCATCCTATAAAAAATACAGCCTAATGTAACTTAGTGTACGCTGAACAAAATAGATTACCATGATATGAACAAATGTAGGTTTAATGTAGTCAAGCAGGCGCTGATAATGAGTGATCATCAAAATAGCATTGTTGGATTTTCTCAGCCCATTGACTGCATTTGCAACATCCCGGAGAGCATCTAGATCCAGCCCAGAGTCGATCTCATCCAGTATTGCAAGGTCAGCATCAAGCACCTGTGCCATATGTACATTTTGATTCACTTAAAAAGCCTTCAGATTATGGACATCATGAAGCTAATAAAATCCTTCGAATATTTGAAATGTCCCAAGTAGATCGCAAGATGGCCGCATAAGTACTTTCATTTACAGAGAAAGATGGCCACATAAGAACTCACATAGTGTCTTCATGAATCAAAAGAGTTCAACCGGAATCTTGAAAGCTCAGAGGTGCAAACTTGGATCAATTCTTTTGTGGTGTGTTTTATGAATCTTCCATCTCATCATATTGAGCGCAAGTCAGCCCCCAATTTAAAAAAGGGTTCATGCACAACAGGGACTTACAGGGTGTGCCTCTTCACATTGCCCTTGCTACTTGCTTTTCTATCTCACCAATAGCTCCTTTCCCTTGTTCCTTCCACCCTCCCTAATTCCTTGCTTCTACAATCCCACAACCTCTCCCTTGCTCCCTGCTTGCATCTGTCTCATTCCGCTTTCCTCATTTCCCAATACTAACTATGCTTCCTCAATATATTTTGAATATCAAAGTTTAGAAATCCCATTCCTTGTTCCTGGGCATCGTTAAAATATGCCAAAAGAAAATCTATCTAGCCCTTGTACTTGTAGAATCAAAATATTAATTGGAAAAATGTAAGCACACTTTAAAAAAAGTTTCTGGATATTGTTTCTGAGACATAATGCAACTTAAAGGGAAGGAAATGTTATGTCACCTATAACAGTGATGAGGGTGATGACTTCTAAGAGGTTGTGGCATCCTAGGAATGGGCCTAGGAGCAATGATATTGTTTATGAGACATAATAAAACTTTAAGGGAAAGGAAATGTTACGTCACCTATAACAGTGATGAGGATGATGACTTCTAAGAGGTTGTGACATCCTAGGAGTGGGCCTAGGAGCAATGAACCGTAGGATAGCTATAAGTTGTTGCAGAATCAATGCTCCACCAAATCCTGAGCACTTCACTCATTTAGTTCAAGAGGGCAGAAAGTAAGAACAAGGACTTGTGCCCATCACTTGGAGCACATAGTTCTTCACATCTCCCCTCCGAAGAGCGTGCAAGAAAAGAGAGAAGGCTACTGTCATCCAATGGAAGGAGAAAGTGCTCACTTGTTTCACGCAGTGAGGTCATATGATAGACTCTCTTCCTAGGGAGACTATTCATGCTGAGAATCCTGTCAAACTGAAGAACTATGAGTACCAAATGACTCCTTGAGGAGCCATGGAGTTGAAGATCAAAGAAAGGGATCCCCCTCGGACTCTTTCGGCTTGGATGACACTTGAATACCAAGTCACACTACTGATGAGCCTAGACGTAAGCTCTATAAACGTTTTGCTTTGGCTCAAACAACCCTTGAACAGTTAGTCACATTGTTTATGAGCCTAAGCTCAACCTTGTCTTACTACAATTTTTCTTGATTCAAATGATACTTGCACACTCAGTCACGCTGCTAGCTAGTTTGAGGACCGAAGCTATGAACTCTAACCAGTTGTGGTTTGTGCAATTTACCACTTAATCTTCGACTATTTCTTCACGATTAAGCTGGCTGTGTAGAAATAAAACCTTTAATCTCAAATCACACATCCTCCAATGCTCTGGCAATGCTAACCCGTATGCAACCTCACTAATCTTTTATGTAACCCCGAAAGGGCCATAATACCTGGAAGATAACTTTGCATACACTTTCTGTTTACCTTTAAACTTACGGAGCCTAGCTTTCTCAAACTTCAAAAGTACCCAATCCCCTTCCTTGAGATCTAACTGTCTCCTATGCTTATCTCCAGCTCTTTTATGCTTTTCTTGAGACCTTTCAATTCTGTCCACACTTGGCTGAAAGCTGTCTGGAGGTCTCTCACAAACTGATCCGCAGCAAATATTTCATCTTTGGTCCTCAGGATAGGTGGTAGAATCACTTTCCCATAGATGACTTCAAAGGGGGCTTTCCCTGTGGAGCTGTGAACCCTGTTATTGTAAGCGAACTCCACCAATGGTAGGTACTTTTCCTAGTCTGAACCTTGGTCACCCACGTAGCATTTCAGCATATCCAATGCTGTAGAATTTGCTACCTTACTTTGACCATCTATCTGGGGATGGAAAGAAGAAGAAAAATTCAAATTCGTCCGCATATTATCAAATAAATCTCTCCATAATAGACTGGTCAATGTAGAATCTCGATCACTGACAATGGACTTAGGCATACCATGGTGCTTAAAGATTTGTGCCATGAAAAGCTTAGCCATATGATCTGCCTTTATGGTTTTGCGAACCGGAATGCAATGCGCTTGCTTGCTGAATCTATCAATGATAGTGTAAATCCCATCATTCCCTGACTTTGATCTTGGCAAATCAAAAGTGAAGTCCATTGCAATACTTTCCCACAGTGCCTGAGGCATAGGAAGAGGCATAAGTAGGCCAGGTGCCTTCAGTCTATCATATTTCACTTTCTGACAGGTAAGGCATTCTGTGACAAACTGATGTATATCTTTTCGCATCCTTGGCCAAAAGAAATACCTCTCTAACGCTTGAGTTGTTGCTGTAATTCCTCTATGCCCAGCATAAGGAGGTGCATGGCATTCCTCCAAAATCTTTTTCCTCATCTCCTAGGTGATGCATATATTAGAATTATTATTATAATTCAGCAGTGACCAATGTAATGTAATAAATAGGTTAGGGGCACTTTTCCCTCCTTTAGAGGTTTTTTCCCCTAACCACAGTTAGTTCACTAACTACGGTTAGTGAAGGATAAGGTTTTGTCACTTAGACAAAACCCATCCCACTTCTTGTATCAGTCACTTCTTCTATTGCAAGCACTACGTTCAGCTCTCTTGCTTCCTGCTCTCTCACTCTCTCGTTTCTAACATTTGGTATCAGAGCAGGGGTTCTGCTCTTTTGCTTCCTAGCCCGCAAGCTTCCTGCTCCTAACTTCCTGCCTAGCTCCCTGCTCAATAGCCCCTTACAGCCGTACAGCCCACACTTCAATTCACGAAGCTCACGCTCCTACTGTCCATACTGCACCTGCGCAAGCCCGTACATCTGCGCCACTATTCTGTACAACGCCCATACTGCTAGTATTGCAAGCAACGCATCCATACATAGGTAAAGTGCTGCAGGTACTTAGCCTGTACGTTGTCCATACCATCGATTCGCGCGCCATCCTTGTGCAGCTGTACCACTCTCAGTCGACTATATGAAACCTGTACAGTAGCTCGTCGTCGGTACGCTGCTCCTGCGCTGTTGTCCGTACAAGTCGCACGGACTGTCCGTACAGCCGTACATTTGTAGCTAGTCCATACATCCGCCATACCACTTGTTCCATACAGATCTGCGCCAATTGTCCGTACAGGAAGGAGGACCATACGTCCGTACAGGTTGCTACAAATCCGTACACAGTACGGATATCTGTACATTTTGCAAGCTCTTGTACTTTTCGTTGGCATCCGCACTTCTGTGCAGGTTATATTCTAGCAGGTACTCTAGCAGTTGGTTTTTTGGCAGGCATTCTTTGCAGATAGCCATTGTTTGGCTTAGATCTTGCAGAGAATTTGGGGCATTCTGTATTTGTGCGCAAACATTGCATTTGGGTTGCAGGTTGTCCAAAATTTGGGGCTTTTGCAATCACACTGCAATTTTGCAGTGAAATTTGGGGCTTTTGTAGGCAGACTGCAATTAGTGCAACATTTGGGGCTTTCAAACCATTTGCCCTCTTTTGTATGCAATTTTCCACAAGAAATTAGGGCTTTTGCATTTGGGTTGAAATTTTGCAGGTAAAAGGGCATTTTGGAAGTCTGCAAACTGTTTTGGACTCAGTACGAGTCAAATTGCAGACTTTTGCCACCTTTTGCAGATTCTATTTGCAGATTTTTGGGCATTGAGCAGAGCATTGTGGTGCATTTTGAGCCTTTGACAGGCTGTGACAGTATTTGTCACTGTGGGCATATTTTTTCTTTGCGGATTTTACTTGTGCATCTTACATCCCAGGAAGGGATTTTACTTGTTCAGTTTGCTGTATTTCTGAGTTTATCTTGCAAAAATGGCACAGAACAACTCAAATGAGGTGTTCGGGGTTCTCACAATAGGAGGATAAGTTGGATGGCCCCAACTACTCCTTGTGGAGTTTCATGGTTCGCAATATCTTGGTTGGCAGAAATCTTTGGGATTATGTCAATGGAGATGAAGAAAGACCAGATACAACACCTATATCTGTCACTCCTACAGCTGGAGGCAAGGGTAGAGGTACAAATACAGCACAGGTGATTGGAGCAGCCGCTCTAGGAGCTCCCACAGCAGAGCAGAAAAGATGGAACTCTAGAGATGCACAAGCTCTTTCTGTCAAGAGGATCATTATACCTCATATTCGGTCATGCAAGACATCTATGGCAGCTTGGGTAATACTGGAGAGTATGTTTGCAGCAAGAAACGATGGCAAAGTTTCCTTTCTGAAGCGAGAACTTTCCCATACACATATGGAGGAGGGAGATTCCATGAATTCTCACCTCACGAAGCTTCAGGATCTCAGGGAACAATTGCTTAACATTGATGAAGTCATTCCGGATTCAGAGATGATCTCCACCACTCTGAACTCTCTTCCTGAGTCCTATCTCGGTTTCCACACCTCGCTGAATTTGTCATTGAGGGGGGGCAGCAATCCTCTCTCCTTTCACGAGTTGGTAGGACTTCTGTTGCAGGAAGAACAAACACGCAGAAATATGGCAACCCGGGCTGGTGAGCATGCTATGCTCTCCAAGTTCAAGCCCAAGGGTAAAGGGCAGCATGAGCCACATGCCAATCAGCCCACACATCAGCATAAAGCTGATTCTGGACAGCCTTCTTATAAGGCACAGGGTGATACAAACAAGCAGAAAAAGAACGGCATCTGTCATTATTGCAAGAAGCCAGGTCATTATATTGGAGAGTGCAAGAAGCGCATAGCCAAAGAAAAGAAAAGGGATTCCGGTATGGCTGTATCAGATGCATCAAGTCCACATTGCCATGATGGAGGAGATGTTGCAGCCAACTTGGTTGAAGAGCACTATGCCTTTTTGACTTGCACTTCAGATTTTTTAGTGGGTAGTTCAGATACTACAGCCACTAATGATGATGACCCATATGCTTTTTTGACTTGCAGTTACGATCCTTCAAAGGATGAATGCTCTTTCAGTGTTGATGAGACACTACATACTTGGTATTTTGATAGTGGTGCTTCAAAGCACATCACTTCCATTTGTAACTTTGCATTCTTCACCCACCGAGAAGAAGGTAACTTGTGCAAATAATTCTTCTCATTCAGTGGGGAGACATTATTCTCACATCCATTGATGGCAGAGATTTCAGAATTTCAGATGTACTCTATGTGCCAGGTATAAAGAAGAATTTGCTTTCAGTGTCCTCACTCAATAGAGGAGGATTTCAGGTTGTTTTTGATGATGACAAGTGTGCAGTCAGAGACAAAGAAAATGAATATGCTTTGAGGTTGTCTGGCACTTTGTATCGGGGTCTTTTTCAGCTTGATTTATATGAAAAAAGATCCCATCTTGCATTATCAGTTAGCACTCCCACTGCTGCGATGCACAATGCGAAGTTATGGCATGCCAGGTATGGGCACATCAGCTATGGCAGCTTAATGACACTTCAGAGGCATGATATGGTTGATGCATTACCTCCTTTGGAGTCGCCTCCTCCTCATGCATGTGAAGGTTGCATTCTTGGCAAAATGCATAGGCTTCCCTTCAAGAAGGATGGTGCAGTGAAAGCTACAAGAAAATTGCAGCTTATTCACAGTGATGTCTGCGGTCCCATGAGGACACCTGCTTTTGGGGGTTATCTCTATTTTGTTACATTCATAGATGACTTTACCAACTACACTTGGGTTTTATGATCTCAAGGCAAAATCAGAAGTGTTTATGCATTTCAAACACTTTGTGGCTATGGTTGAAAATGAGACAGGACTCAAGGTGCAGACACTTCGCACAAATCGAGGGAGGGAATACATGTCTCATGAATTTGAGACATAGAAAAAGGCATTATGCATCAGCTTACAGTGAGGCTTACACCTCAACAGAATGGCAAAGCTGAGCGGAATAGTCGCACCACCATGGAAATGGATAGATGCATGCTCACAAGTAAGAAGTTGCCTCACAGGTTTTGGCTGGAAGGCCTAATGTGTGCCAACTATATTTTAAATCGGGCTCCTATAAAGGCTTTAAAGACAATCACTCCCTATGAGGCATGGCATGAGAGAAAGCCTTCAGTGGACCACTTCAAAGTTTTTGGTTGTGTTGCATATGCCCACGTGCCTGTGGAGTTCAGACACAAGTTGTCAGATAAGGCACTAAAATGCATTTTTGTGGGATATAGTTCACGAAGCAAAGGCTATCGTCTCTACAATCCTGCTACTCGCAAGATTTTTGTAAGTAGAAATGTCATATTCTCTAAAAACTCTGCACATACAAATGCTGAATTTCAGATTCCGGCCTCTTCAGATGATGTATTTGAGGGGATGCTTCCTATAGCATTTGGTTCCCCCACTAAAAATCAGAATTTACAGCAACCTCCGCCAGCTCCACAAGTACAGATTCAGCCCCCAGCTGAATTGGTACAACCTCAGGGTGTGGATGAAGTTGTCAGGCAAGAAATTCAAGAGATACACGCAGCCAAAACAGTCCCGCATTGGTTACTTCAGACTCTCAGGGAGAGTCGGCTTGAAGCTCCATTGCTTGGCAGAACTCGTAGTGCAGTAAGGCACGGAGGGAGCTCATTCAGTTGAATCAACTTATGCAGGTACTCTTCTTGATGAGGAGGAGCCTGAGACATTTGAAGAAGCAAAAGATAATGTGCATTGGATGAATGCCATGCACGATGAGTTACAGTCCATTCATAAAAATCAGACTTGGGATGTTGTGGATTTGCCACCAGGTAAGAATGCCATAGTGACACATCCCAGCACTCCTGAAACCCCTGATCTGCAAAATAACCACACACAACATCAGAACTGAGCAGGCTGCTCACCACCCAACCGTGACATCTACGGGATGTGATCCCGAATCAGAAGATGTCCCCCCGAGCCACGAGCTGAGCTACTGGCACGAACTCCCAATCAGATCCCAACCAGCCTGGTGTCCCATACCACCAGGTGGCGCTGTGAAGCCCTGGATCTGCCACTGGGCCTTGGGCTACGCTAAGATGCAGGCGCGCGTCCGCGACACAATCCAGGATCAGACCTAGCACCTGGGAACGAGACTTGCTCCCAACTGCACACTGAGAACTGAACCCCCTGGGCCTCTTTTATAGACTCGGGCCCCGGCGCCAAAAATAGCGAAGACCTATAAATAGTTCATACCCTTGCCACTCAACCCGAGAATCAAGCCTGCCTAGCTCTAAGCCTCCCCAGGCTAACCTGAGCTAGTTCTGTGTAACTAGTACACGTCAGATACCGATCCGTGCACATGACATACTCCCCCTCCTCTAAGAACTCACTCCTGAGTTCGCTAAGAAATCGGGAAATGTTCTTTGGAGGTTTTGTAATGTCTCCCATGTTGCATCCTCCTCAACACGATCTTTCCACTTAATCTTGTATTCCGTGATAGTACGATTTCGAATCTGTCTTTCACGGAATTCAAGAATAGATTCAGGTTCGTGAGGAATAAAAGTTAAATCTGTAACTTCTATAATCTCATGAGGAGAAACAATTTGATCATCTGCACCCAATACTTCTTTCAGTCTACTGACATGAAAGACTGGATGTACTTTAACATCAGGAGGCAATTCTAGTCGATATGCAACTGGTCCAATTCTTTTAATGACCTTGAATGGGCCACAATATCTGGGGGATAATTTCGGAACCAAACCAGTACTTAGGCTCTTGGATTCCTTAGGAATTCGCAAATATACCATCGTTCCTTCAGAGAACTCTCTAGGTGAACGATGTCTATTAGCATAAAATCTGTCCCGATCTTGGGCACTTCTAATAGACTCCTTGGCAAACTGTAACATTTCCTGCATGTCTTGCAAGAAGTTCTTAGCAGCATCATTTTGAATCCCTTTTAATCCAACCATAACTGGTGACTTAGGTTGAAACCCGTACATAAGCATAAAAGGACTATAACCTGTACTAAATGCTTTGCACTGTTGTAAGCAAATTCAATCATGGGTAGATAATCTTCCCATGAAGACTGTCGCTTAGATACATATGCCCGAAGCATGTCTTCAACCAACTGGTTGACCTTCTCTGTACTGCCATCAGATTGTGCATGATCAGAGGAACTCATACTTAGAGTAGTTTCCAACTTCTCAAATACAAGTGTCCAGAAGTTACTTGTAAACTTTGAGTCCCTGTCACTGACTATGTCAGATGGCAAACCATACAGCTTGAAGAAGTGTTCCACAAACTCGTGAGCCAACTGAACAGCTGAAATAGTTGTTCTTGTAGGTAAGAATCTAGCCATTTTTGTCAAACGGTCGACTATGACCCAAATAGAGTCATGACCCTTGCGCGTTCGAGGTAAACCAGTAATAAAATCCATGGAAATACTTTCCCATTTATTACCTGGAATCTGTAATGGCTGTAATAAGCCCGCGCTCCTAAGGCGTTCAGCCTTAGTAACCTGACAAACGCGGCAACCTACCACATAGTTCTCTACAAATGCACGCATCTTAGGCCAATAAAAGGTATGCTTCACAAGAGACAGAGTCCTATGTATACCTGGATGTCCCGCACTAGGAGCATCATGACACTCCCAGAGAATCTTGGATTTTAGGTCCAGAACATCAGGTACACAAATCTTTTCATTCCGGAACAGCAAGCCGTTCCTAATCATCCACTGACCTCCCGCCGCCTGTATCCTAGGTGGCACAATCCCTGAGTCCTGGTCAACCATGGAGCTCCCATCCTGGACTTTCTGCCAATAAGAACTGAAATGACTATCAGTTGCGTATAGCCCTCTCAAGGATTGAAATAGGTCTGAGGATATTTCCGTAAATGACAAAGCATTTACAAACTTAACTCGACTTAAGGCATCCGCCACACTATTCAACGAACCCTTACGATAACGTATTTCGAAATCAAAATCCTGCATTAACTCTGCCCATCTGGCTTTCCTTCCTCTCAATTCTGATCCATCACACACATACTTAATTGACTGGTGATCAATCAATATAAGGAACTTTGAACCATACAAGTAGTGTCTCCAAACCTTGAGAGCATACACTACCGCATAAAGTTCCTTCTCGAGTGTGGGCCAACGATACTGAGTGTCGTCTAGCTTCTTACTCTCAAAAGCTACAGGTCTGCCCTCTTGGAATAGAGCTGCCCCAATCGCATAATCACTCGCATCGGCCTCTAAAACATAAGGCCGGGTAGGATCGGGTAATGCAAGAACGGGTGCTTCCTTGATAGATAACTTCAAGGTTTCAAAAGCCTTGTTCATTGCATCATTCCAAGGAATCGGCTGAGTAGACCTGCGTCCACGACCTTTCAATATGTTGGTCAAGGGTATCGTGATTTGGGAGTAATCACGGACTGACTTCCGAAGAAATACCGTAAATCCTAGGAAAGAGCGAAGTTGTTTCACAGTCTGAGGGATAGGCCATTCTAAAACCTTCTGGATACGATCCAGATCAATGCTAATACCTTCAGAAGAAATCTTGTGTCCTAAGTAAATGATATCCTTCATAAAGAAGTCACATTTACTCATCTTGGCATAAAGCTTATGCTGTCTTAGAACAAATAAGACAACCCGAAGGTGTCCTATATGATCCTCAAGCGTTTTACTATATACCAAGATATCATCTAAGAACACTACAACAAATTTGCCCAGATAGTCTCTGAACAAATCGTTCATCATCTGCTGAAAAGTAGCAGGAGCATTGGTCAAACCAAAAGGTAATACGAGGAACTCGTAATGACCATACCTAGTCCGGAATGCGGTCCTATCTATGTGTTTAGCATAGATACGGATTTGGTGATAACCCGTACGCAAATCAATCTTAGTGAAATACTTCGCTCCGGCCAAACGGTCTATCAAATCATCAGAACGAGGTAAAGGATAGCGGTTCTTAATTGTAACTTTATTAAGTCGTTTATAATCTATACACATCCTCCAGGAAGAATCCTTCTTCTTTCTTAAGAGGACAGGTGCACCCCAAGGAGATTTACTTGGGCGGATATAGCCCATATTCAGGTAATCCTGAAGCTGGATAGCTAACTCATCCTCCTCTACCTGGCTCATCCTATACGGTGGTACACTGATAGGTTGAGCCCCTGGGACTAAGTCTATGCGATGATCTACTGCCCTTTCTGGAGGTAACCCTTCCGGCAGTTGAGCTGGGAATACGTCCTTAAAATTATCTAACAACGTTCTCAATTCTCGGTGTTCAAACACACTTAATTCATTTTTGTTAATTACCGAAACAATAAATGAAGAAAGTGGAATCAAAACACACTGATAGACATCATAATGAGAAGTGTTCAATATATTCCGAAGCTGCATCGCAGATACAATAGGTCCCTGAGAAGGGATAATCTTATCACACTGAATACAAAATTAAGTGCCTTTGTCTTCAAAAGAAAGGGTATGCTCCGTCCATCCGATCTAGATATTGTGGGTTTTAAACCACTCTATCCCGATCAGCAAGTCTACATGCTCTAAATGCATAACATAACATGTGAGAGCTCCCGTGTAGGCTTGAATCCGGATGGGAAGCGCTTCAACCTTGCGATCCCAAAACTGCTTCCCGGCTGGAAGCTACACCTCGTAGGTGTGGTCGCTAGGTACTGTGGACAGCCCCATCTTCTGCACAAATTTGTAATTAACAAAATTGTGAGAGCTGCCCGGATCAAAGAGAATGTGAACCCGTTGGTCCCTAACTTCTCCATAAACTCGGAAAAGATCATGGGAACCAAACAACGAAGTATTAAAGGTACAATTGCAAGAAAGGGGGCAGGTAATGACATTTACTGAAATACCTGTCATTGTAACCTGGTTGGCTCCCTTGGCTGCGGTACGCGGACCTGCCTGGAGCTTCGGTCCTAGCACCAATCTCTGGTTCTTCCGCTTAGGACACTCATTCTTCGTGTGGCCCCGCTCCTCGCAATAAAAACACCGGCCCTCTTTCTTGAGCCTGAGAGTGCGAAGGAAACGGGCCTTACCATTCTTCGCAGGAGTTAAGCTTTTCCTGGAGGCGTTGTCCGTAGACTTCGTCTCCCCAATACCAGTTGCATGCTGAAAGAACTTGCGTTTGTTCTTTCCGCTGGTCTCGGTAACTGTGGTTGCCTTGGTTCCGGCCATGGTATCATCATATATGCGCGCATATGTCATGGCCTCCTGCAATGTTGTGCACTTGTTATTCTTAATCTGTAACTTATAGGAGTCTGGCAAACCATCCACGAAAAAACCTAACAAGGTTACAGGATCCATTTTGGTGGCCCTGGTTTGCAGATCCCTAAATCTCTGAAGATAAACTTCAAAAGTTAAGTTCAATTTTGACATATCGAGGGCTTTGAGCTTGCCGACGATATCATAGTCATCTTCCTTCTTCAGGAACTCCTTCCTGAAGATACCCTCAAATTCTGTCCAAGTGTCAGGCTTAGGCTGGAGTTCTTTCCACCAAAGCAAGGCTTTACCTGACATAAACCCTGCTGCTAGCTGAATCTTTTTTTCGTCTAGATAGGGGTGAAATTGGAAGTGAACTTGCCACTTGTGCAACCAAGTGTCAACCACCTCCTTTGTTCTTGATTTCTGGTCACCTGGAAAGGGATCCGGAGTGATATTCGGGCCTAGCACGGAGGCTATGGCATCCACATGCGTGAGTGCCTGAACCGTGCTAGCCAGAAGAGTCAAAGTAGCTTGTATCCCTTGGAGTTGCTGTGTCAACCCCGATTGATTAGCGTTGACCTGCTCAAATTTACCATCCAGAGCAGTCGTGAACTCACTGAAGGCTTTCTTAGTGATCAGGTCATCATAAAGACCCTGATCATCCTCTCCCACTGGAGTGTAATCTAATTCCTGCTCCCCCATAGTGAACTCGGGATTCGGAGCATCAGACATGGCTGAATACTGATTTGATTACAAACGGAGAGAAATAAATAACTGAAACGGAGCACGGAGGGAGATGGAGTAGAAGAAAACCGTCCCAGATAAATCTGACAGAAAGGATGCTGAAATCTGGAAGACCACGAGCCCTGGTGCCTCCCCGAATCTGCAACCGGATGCGCAGTCAACGATAGAGGCTGTACGGACTGCTGACGTGGCCTGTACGGCTGCTGACGCAGTCCGTACGGTGGCTGTAGGTGCAGGCGCAGCTGCTGTACGGAGCAGCTGCAGGTACCGAAGTTGACGGTACAGTCCGTACAGGCTGTACGACTGTAGCTGCAGCTGTACGGGCTGGTACAGGAGCCTTGGGAGCAGCGCTGGGCTGACGCAGGCAGGGGCTGCAGCAGAGGAGCTGATCGAAACTGGGCGCTGCTGAAGGGCGAGGCGGGCTGGTACAAATCTCGAGGTGGATTCTCGAAACTTGGGCTGCTGGTGTGTTGTCTAGCACCCAGCCCCCCCATCTATATAGGGGTGCAGGGCGGCCTAATTTGGAAGCTAGGCTTCCAAAGAAGGCTGAGCCCCTCCAGCTTTGGAGGGGTGCTTTGGCGAAAAAAGCACCTGAGCCCCTCCAACTTTGGAGGGGTGCTTTTTTCGCAAAAAAGCACCTTCCTCCTACGCAGGCTGCACGCAGCCCTAGGCGCAGGCTGTTCGCAGCCTGTTGCGCAGGCTGTGGGCAGCCTATTGCGCTGGCTGTGGACAGCCTATTGCACAGGCTGTCCCGCCACGTCTGCCTCGCCTACTGCGCCCCTTCCTACACCCCGCATCCTCTACTCCCTGGCTGTCAATTTCCTGCCCTATTCTCCTTCCATTCTGCTCTCCTTCTCCTCCCTCAGACTTCTCTCTGTAGCCTTCAGAATTTTCGATTCTATTTCACTCCTCTTCTTCCTCCTTTTCCAGATATTTCCTCACCCCTTCTACCCCAGGTAGACAGCAAAAACGCAGCAGGAAATCTCGAATTTTAGGGCATACCTGGAAGAGAAATCCGTCAAATTTCTCGTATCAGAAGTTCCTACCTCAGGAGTTGGCTCTGATACCAACTGACACATCCCAGCACTCCTGAAACCCCTGATCTGCAAAATAACCACACACAACATCAGAACTGAGCAGGCTGCTCACCACCCAACCGTGACATCTACGGGATGTGATCCCGAATCAGAAGATGTCCCCCCGAGCCACGAGCTGAGCTACTGGCACGAACTCCCAATCAGATCCCAACCAGCCTGGTGTCCCATACCACCAGGTGGCGCTGTGAAGCCCTGGATCTGCCACTGGGCCTTGGGCTACGCTAAGATGCAGGCGCGCGTCCGCGACACAATCCAGGATCAGACCTAGCACCTGGGAACGAGACTTGCTCCCAACTGCACACTGAGAACTGAACCCCCTGGGCCTCTTTTATAGACTCGGGCCCCGGCGCCAAAAATAGCGAAGACCTATAAATAGTTCATACCCTTGCCACTCAACCCGAGAATCAAGCCTGCCTAGCTCTAAGCCTCCCCAGGCTAACCTGAGCTAGTTCTGTGTAACTAGTACACGTCAGATACCGATCCGTGCACATGACACATAGGTACACGATGGGTTTTCAAAGTCAAAAGAAAACCAGATGAATCCATTGCTCGGTACAAGGCAAGGCTGGTTGCAAAAGGATATGCTCAGAAAAATGGCATAGATTATGAGGAGACTTTTGCTCCTACATCCAGGATGACAACCATCAGGTCAGTTATAGCCATGGCTGCAAATTTTGAATGGAATGTTCATCAATTGGACATTAGAACAGCTTTCCTGCAAATTTTGAATGGAATGTTCATCAATTGGACATTAAAACAGCTTTCCTTAATGGAGACTTGTTGGAAGAGGTTTGTCAAACAACCTCCGGGCTTTGAAATTTCAAGAAATGCACTTCAAGTATGCAAGCTGAATAAATCCTTGTATGGGCTGAAACAAGCCCCACGTGCATGGTATGCCGAAATTGATGCCTTTCTGACCAGCAAGGGGTTGCACAATAGTCCAACTGAGAGCACCCTCTACATTAAGAAGGATGGGGGGGACATTCTAGTCATCATTATTTCTGTAGATGACACGCTGCTCACCGGATCAAATGAGGAAGTAATTGCAGATTTCAAGGCCCAATTGAAAGCTACATTTGATATGTCAGACTTGGGCTTGTTACATTTCTTTTTGGGGATCCAGTTTATTCAAGAGAAACATGGCATTGTTATGTCTCAGTCCAAATATGTTCAAAAGCTTTTGGACAGATTCAACATGCATGATTGCAAGCCTATGTCCACTCCCATGGAGCCAGGGCTGAAGCTTACAATGCATGATGCGGGTGAATCAATTGATGTCACACTCTATAGTCAGGATGTTGGATGCCTCATTTATCTCTGCAATACACGACCTGATATTCGGTTTTCAGTTTCTCAGGTGAGCAGGTATATGCACAGCCCAAAGATTATGCATTGGCAGGCTGTAAAACGCATCTTCCGTTACTTGCAAGGTACAAAGTCTTTTGGCTTGATGTTTCCCGGGGGGGTGACTTGCAGATGCATGCTTACAGTGACTCAGATTGGGCTGGAGACTATGATACTAGGCAGTCCACCAATGGGAATTGTTTCTTTCTAGGACATGCTTGCATTTCTTGGCTGAGCAAGAAACAGTCTACAGTGGCTACCTCCTCATGTGAAGCTGAGTACAGGGCAGCTTTCACAGCGACAGTTGAATGTGTTTGGCTGCGTCGTTTATTTGCTAATCTTCATCTTTCATTGGAGGGTCCTTCTCCGATTCTCACTGATAGTCAGAGTGCTATAGCAGTGGCAAAGAATCCTGTGTTTCATGCTCGCACGAAGCACATTGAGGTTCACTATCACTATGTCAGAGAGAAGTTGCATGCAAGAGAGATCAGTATGATCTATGTGTCAACACATGACAATGTTGCAGACGTCTTCACCAAAGCACTTCCACGTGAAAAGTTTGAGGCATTTCGCAGTGCCCTGAACTTATCTCCTTTTGGTGATTGATCATTTCCTTGTACATGACATTGGCACTGCATGGGGGTGTTAGAATTATTATTATAATTCAGCAGTGACCAATGTAATGTAATAAGTAGGTTAGGGGCACTTTTCCCTCCTTTAGAGGTTTTTCCCCCTAACCACAGTTAGTTCACTAACTACGGTTAGTGAAGGATAAGGTTTTGTCACTTAGACAAAACCCATCCCACTTCTTATATTAGTCACTTCTTCTATTGCAAGCACTACGTTCAGCTCTCTTGCTTCCTGCTCTCTCACTCTCTCGTTTCTAACAGCATAGGCAGTCATCTTTCATAAGATACCCATCTTTCAGGGAATAATGACTCGTGGACTGCCCCTCTTGTACTTGCTGTAAAATCTCACCAAAATCTGTATCATTAGCAGATTGCTCCCTCATGTCTTCTAGGTCTTTATGATAAGCAATAGTCATATTGTTAACTTGGGGTCTTCGAGACAAGGCATCTACCACTCTGTTCCGAACTCCTGGAGTATGGACAATCCGAAAATGGTACATTGACAACATATTTGCCCATTTCATATGCTTCTCGAAGAGCTTTGTCTGAGTCAGAAAGTATCTCAAACTTTGGTGATCTGTTTTAATTGTGAAGTCTGCACCCAAAAGATAATGCTTCCATGTATGGATGGCATGAATTACAACCAGCAACTCCTTCTCATAGATTTCCAAATATCTCTCTACATCCCAGAGTCTTCTGCTCTCATAGACCACTACATGACCGTTCTGATGCAATGCAGCCCCAACACATTTCCCACAAACATCACAATCCACATCGAATGACTGATACAAATATGGAACTATCAAGATTGGCTCTATGGTCAACCTCTCTTTGAGGGTGGTGAATGCTATCTTTTGAGGAATTCCCCATCTGAAAACTGCATTTTTCTTAGTAAGATCGTGGAGTGGAGCGGCTATATCCACAAAATGCCTTATAAATCTTCTGTAGTATGAACACAAGCCTAGGAAACTTCGGACTTCATGCACGGTTTTCAGCTCTAGCCATTCCTGAATGGCTTGGATCTTTGGCGGATCCATCTGTATCCCATCTTTGGATATTATATGCCCTAAGTAATGGATCTCTTCCAAGAAGAATTCACTTTTCTTGCTGTTTGCATAGAGCTGGTGATTTCTTAGCTCTTGAAATACTGTAGCAAGATGTTCCTTATGCTCTTCTTCGAACTTAGACAAGACAATTATGTCATCGAAGAAAGTATCAGTGAACTATCTGTAGGGTCAGAAGATACGATACATCATCCTATTGAAAGTAGATCGGGCATTAGTCAGTCCAAAAGGCATCACCAAATACTCATATAACCCAAAAGTAGTGCGGAATGCTGTCTTAGGCACATCCTGAGGCTGTATCCTCACTTGATGATAGCCACTCTTTAAGTCTATCCTATTGAAAACTAAAGCTCCATTTAACTGATCCAACACATCATCAATGCGCAGAATAGGGAATCTATTCTTGATGGTCATTTTGTTTGGTGTGCGGTAATCGACGCACATATGGAATGAGCACTTTCTTCTATAACATGACCAAGTATATCAGGAACTCCTCCTGCCATTGGCTTGTGTGGTCCCCGTGGCTGGTCTCTGACTTTGCCCCATGATAGCAACAATTCTCGTTCCTCTGGGTTTGAAACATGACCAAGTATATCAAGCATTCCTCCTGCCATTGGCTTGTGCGGACCCTGTGGCTTCTCTGCCTCTTTTCCCTACTAGCTTTTTATCCCCTGGTATCACTACCTGTAGTGAAGGCACACTAGTAGGATCCTGCATATACACGAGACTAGCCACATTGGCTGAATGCATAAGAACTGAAATTTCTTTGATATCCTTAGTGTTCACTTGGGCCTGTATCTTTAGAGTGAGTCCTGCCCGGTACTTCCTGAGTTGAGTCTTGTCAGAGATTTTCTTGAAAGGTGAAACCTGCAAGTAGGTCCTGCCCGGTAGTTCCTGAGTTGAGTCTTGTCAGACATTTTC
Organism: Dipteris shenzhenensis; assembly: GCF_047967505.1. Lineage (NCBI taxonomy): Eukaryota > Viridiplantae > Streptophyta > Polypodiopsida > Gleicheniales > Dipteridaceae > Dipteris > Dipteris shenzhenensis. The sequence goes on from NC_141627.1 coordinate 19,251,867, forward strand.
TTAAAAGGTGAAACCTGCAAGTAGGATGTTGGGGTAAAGGCTCTATGGCCACCCAAGTACAGTTAAGTACACTTAGTACTTTATTTGTTAAGTACACTAAGTACACCGTACTTAGTGTTGTAACCTTATCCTTTCATATAAAAGCTTCATTGTGTGCTAGGGGAGGTACACACATACCTTTTATCCCCACACTTCTAGTTGCTTATTCTGTGTGTGTGTGTGTGTGCTCTCACACTCTCCCTTCCACAACTGGTATCAGAGCCTCAACCTGGGTGTGCCCAAAAGTGGGACTTACCAACAGCCAAGGTGCACCGCCAGCCATCGCTAGGCAGTATCGACAATCCTGCAAAACTTGTCTCCTTTCAGCCCTGTCGATCAGCCATCGTCAGGCCCAGCCAACGGCATCTCAGCTGCTAGCGCTGCGCTAGCAGCCCCTTTCATATCGCGACGCCAGCGACCAGCAAGCCACCGACGCCAGCAATCTACTGCGCCAGACAGTGGCGCCATCTACATCTTCTGCTGCTAGCGCTACGCTAGCAGCTCCTTGAGGCCTTGCGCCAGCCAGGGCCAAGGGCCACTGGCCACGCGGTGCCAACCAGGGCCAACGGGCCACCAGCTGACACCGGCGCCAGTGACCAACGGGTCACCCGCCAACGGCGCCAGCTAGCGAAGCGGCGCCAGCAAGCTACCTCATCGGGCCACCAACAGCCACCGACGGCCAGAGGCTAACTATCAGCCAGCGACGCCATCGGTGTCAGCCCGGGTCAAAGCTACCATCAAACTCGTCGTTAGAGCCATACGTGGCCACAGGTTCAGGTCGTGGAATCAAAGGGCTTTTGCAGCCACAGCCAAGCATTGGCTTCTACACACACTTATTTGCATATATTCTCCTCATTGGAGTTGATTTGTGCAAGGATTTGATGCATTTTATTACTTATGGGACAGTGGCAGATGCATATGAATTGGGGCTTTTGACATTGTTATGCATATCAGTGCTGGGGGAAGCAACAAAATGCCTAATAGTTGTCAGTGAAACAGTTATGCACTCTAAATTCTGTGTTTTTTGCCTCCAGTCAAGGGGCTTTTGCCCAATTTCTGTTCTAAACTGTTGTATACAGTTTTAGAAGTGTCTGGAAGCTTGAAATTGACATTTTTGAACAGTCAAACAATCAAATACTGATTCTGTACTTTCTGGTACAGTCGGGGACTGTCCTGTGTCAACAGTTTTGAATGAATTCAGTCACGGTACAGAGGTACAGAGTACAAAGTACACTGCTGTTTTTCACTGTGTATGCAGGGCAGATGCTTCTGTAAATTCAGAATCTTGCTGGTTGTACAATGGTGCATTAAATGATGCAAACAGAGTTGCTGTTCAGAAACTGCAGCAAGCAGTAAACAGTGATAAATCTCTGTTTAAGTGGGAGATACAGTGCAAGTGCAGTTCCTGTTTGTTCCGCTGCAGGAAATGGATCTTTGAGCACAGTTCAAGTGCAAGTGTGTACTTGGTTTGCAGGAAGTCAGGCACTTAAGTGTGGGTTATATTCCTTGCTGATTATAATGGCTTCATCCTCGGAATCCTCTCTTCTCAATATTAAAAAGTTACAGGGTGCTGCGAACTACCCAATGTGGAAAAAGATGGTCCTGAATGTTCTAATTCTCAGGCAGTTTCATGCTCCTATTATACACAAAGGTGTGAAGCCCACTGGCACATCTGATGATGCTTGGGCGCTAGCTGATCTGTCAGCAAAGTCCATAATTAAATTGTCACTCCATGAGAGTGTTGTTTGGAATGTGGATGGTGAGAAAACAGCCTGGGGTGTGTGGAAAAAGCTACAGGACACATATGAGCAGCAGAGTGCAGCTACAAAGATATATTGGCTGCGCAAGTTCTTCAATCTGAAGATGAAAGAAGGGACCTCCATGGATGCACATCTCAATGAGTTTAATTCAATTGTCACTCAACTTGCAAATCAAAAATATGTGGTGGATGAGGAAACCAAGGGTATGGCACTCTTGATTTCTCTCCCTGAAAGTTGGGATACATTCACCACAGCTGTAACAAATGCAAACACTTTCATAAGTTTTTCAGATATCACAGGGCTGATTTTGCAAGAAGAGCAGAAGCTGAAAGCTCAAGATGCAGTAAAGCCTAACAATGCCTTAAATGTAAGGGGGAGAAGTCAGCAAAGAGGCAAATCTCAGGAAAGGGGAAAAGGGAGGAGCAAGTCCCGCTCCAACAAAGATGTTGAGTGCTACTACTGTGGTAAAAAGGGACATACTAAAAAGCAGTGCTTTAAACTGAAAAATGATAAGAGAGACAAAGCCAAAAATACTGATGCGTCAGATGCAAAAGCAATTGTACCAGTAAGCAATGGCAAGAGCAGTGTGAAGATTGAAGAGCTTCATTCTACACACGGTTATGACAGTGAGGGAGAGGTTCTATTTCTTTCTACTCTGGATGCTCATTCTCTCCATGCAGGAGATCTTGCAGACATGCACTCTTGGATCATTGACTCAGGTGCCTCATTCCATGTTACACCTTACAAAGAATTGTTTGTAAGATATGCATCAGGCAGTAATGGAGTCGTTTTTCTAGGGGATAATCATGCATGCAGTATTGTTGGTATTGGAGATGTCAGGCTTGTATTTACTGATGGTACTCAGCTTATGCTTCACAATGTTAGGCATGTACCCGAAGTCAAGAAAAATCTGATTTCTACTGGCATGTTGGATGATGAAGGTTTCGTGACCAGCTTTGGTCATGGTTTCTGGAAGGTCACCAAAGGTGCCCTGGTTGTTGCCAGAGGCTCTAAAGTTGACACAATGTATACTCTTCATGCTAAAGTATGTAATCATGTTGATATTCATGCCACCGAGCTGCCGAATATTTCTATGTGGCATAGCCGGATGGGACATATGAGCATAAGTGGTATGGAGCAATTGGCTCGCCTTGGCTACTTACCGTCTCTTAAATTTTCTGATTTAAAGTTTTGTGAGCACTGCATATATGGTAGACAGTTACAGTGTCCTCATAAAAGGAGATTAGGACATAAAGATGCTCAACTTGAGCTTGTGCATACAGATGTGTGTGAGATGCCTAGTCCTTCACTTGGAGGTGCACGGTACTTTGTCATATTTATAGATGATTCCACAAGGAAGGTGTGGTTGTATCCTCTTCGATTGAAGAGTGATGTCTTTCCAGTGTTCCAGAAATGGCTTGCTATGGTTGAGAACCAAACAGGCAGAACACTAAAGGCTTTGCGGTCAGATAACGGTGGGGAGTATATGTCTAATGCATTCAATGCATTCTGTGATGCTAGAGGTATTAAAAGAGAACTCACTGCCCCCTACAATCCAGCGCAAAATGGCACTGCAGAGCGTATGAATAGAACCATACAGGAAAAGTCTCGCTCTATGATGTCACATGCTGCTTTACCTCATGGATTTTGGGCTGAAGCTGTAAAAACAGCAGTACACCTCATCAATAGGTCACCAAATAAAAGACTAGATGGCAGAGTGCCAGAAGAGCTTTGGACAGGAAAACCTCCTTCCTACAAGCACTTGAGGGTCTTTGGCTGCACTGCGTACGTGCACATACGCAGAGAAAATCGCAGCAAGCTTGATCCTAAGTCTCTTAAATGCATTTTTCTTGGATATGGTGACAGCGGTGAGATGGGTTGCCGCCTATGGGATCCTGTGAATAAGAAGCTAATACGCAGTAATGATGTCTTATTTGATGAGTCATGTATGTTTAAGGCAGCAGATAAGCCTTCTGATGCTTCAGAGGTTGACATTTATGACTCGGGACATCCCGTACAGTTCAGGCAGGCTGCAAATCAGCCACAACAGCAGCGTAATCAGCCAATGCCTGATGCTACAGCAGGTCCAAATGGACAGCCCGCAGTGGCGGAAGATGTACTATGGGACATGCCACCTTTGGAAGACCTCCCAGGCCTAATTCTGCAGCCTGATCTACTAGAACAGCAACCTGTTTTAGGTGAGCAGCAAGTTGGACAGCAAGACCAATGGGTCAGAAGGTCCACTAGACAAATGAAACCGCCAGACCGATTTGTACCAGGAGCAGATTTTATTATGCTTACAGATTGTGGAGAACCTTCCTGTTACAAGGAAGCCGTGCAAATGCATGACAAAAGGCTATGGGAACTAGCCATGAAGTCTGAAATGGACAGTCTCCATAAAAATGGTACTTGGGAATTGGTGCAGTTGCCTAAGGGCATGAAAGTACTGCCATGCAAGTGGGTGTATAGATTGAAAGTTACACCTGGAGCTAAGCCAAGATATAAAGCCAGGTTGGTTGCCAAGGGCTTTAAGCAGGAGTATGGTGTTGATTTTGATGAGATCTTTTCTCCAGTGGTTAAGATGACCACACTCAGGATTGTACTTGCTTTGGTTGCATGTGAGAATTTGGAATTATTCCAAATGGATGTAAAGACCGCCTTTCTTCACGGTGATCTTCATGAGGAGATCTACATGCAGCAGCCAGAAGGATTTGCAGTCAAGGGCAAGGAGTCACTTGTATGCAAGCTTAAAAAGAGCCTTTACGGGCTGAAACAGGCACCAAGGGAATGGTATAAGAAATTTGATACTTTCATGAAGTCCCAAGGTTTCAGGAGAAGTGATGACGATCACTGCTTATATACCAAAAGGGCTGCAAATGGCAGCTTAATCATTCTCATTTTATATGTAGATGACATGCTTATTGCTGGTAAAGCTCGTAAGGAGCTTGATGACCTTAAGAATAGATTGCATGAGGCCTTTGATATGAAGGACCTTGGTGATGCAAATCACATACTGGGAATGCGCATACGGAGAGACAGGGGACAGCGTTTGTTGTATTTGTCTCAGACCGAATATATTGGCAAAGTATTGCACAGGTTTCATATGGAGGGGGGGAAGACCCTTAGTTCTCCATTGCCTCCGTATGTGAAACTCAGTGCAATGGACAGCCCACACTCAGATGCTGATAAAGCTGAAATGGCCAAGATTCCGTATGCTTCAGCTTGTGGCAGTCTCATGTATGCCATGGTTGCTACCAGACCTGATATTGCGTTTGCAGTGGGAGTGGTTAGCAGGTATATGGCAAATCCAGGCAAGAAGCATTGGAATGCAGTGAAAGGTATCATGAGATACCTGAAGGGCACACAGGAGTTGTGCATATGCTTTGGTAAGAGAGATGCAAAGGTGCATGGTTATGTGGATTCAGATTTTGCTGGTCATCCCGATAACCGGAAATCTACTACCGGTTATGTTTATACATTCACTGGAGGTGCAGTGTCATGGATGTCAAGGATGCAACAGTGCATAGCCTTGTCTACTACAGAAGCTGAATATATTGCAGCCACAGAGGCATGCAAAGAGGCCTTATGGTTATCTCGGCTAGTTGGAGATTTGGGCATTACAGGTGATATTCCATTGCTGCATTGTGACAGTCAGAGTGCTATTCAGTTGGCACACAATCCTGTCTTTCATGCAAAGACAAAGCACATTGATGTGAAGTATCACTTCATCAGGGAAGTGATAGATGATAAGCTGATTCAGCTTGTCAAGATTCACACAGATGATAATCCAGCAGATCTGTTGACAAAAGGCTTGCCTGCAGAGCGGTTTGCACATTGCCGACAGTTGATGGGTATAGGTTGAGCCTCATTTATTTTTACTTGAGGGCATATTGCCTTTAAGTGGGAGGTTGTTGGGGTAAAGGCTCTATGGCCACCCAAGTACAGTTAAGTACACTTAGTACTTTATTTGTTAAGTACACTAAGTACACCGTACTTAGTGTTGTAACCTTATCCTTTCATATAAAAGCTTCATTGTGTGCTAGGGGAGGTACACACATACCTTTTATCCCCACACTTCTAGTTGCTTATTCTGTGTGTGTGTGTGTGTGCTCTCACACTCTCCCTTCCACATAGGAGTCCCAAATTTTCTAGTTGTCAGACTCAATTGTCTCTTGTGCTTCCACATGTATACTCTCCCAACCAAGGAGGACATGATCCCGAAACTATTTGGTAATAAAGTCTTTATAGAAAGCTTTCTTGAAGTCCTTTCATTTCCTGTGGGCTACATAATTGGCTGTTTTAGCTATCCACCATGCACTGGCTGTACCAGTCAAGTGCAAACCAACCATGCGAAGTTTTGAGGACTCACTGAAATTTTCCAAGCTGAAGGCAGCATCAAACTACCTTATGGACTGCATTGCCTTTTCAGCTTGGCCATACTGGCCATTGTAAGTGGCAAATCTCACTGACTTCCCACCATCTTCGAATTCTTTAGTCTCTTCCTTTCTACTGGACTTCTTCTTCTTCTTCTTCTTCTTCTTCTTATGCTTTGGCTCTGAAGATCCAAAAGAAGAAGATGATGTTGAGGATGAAGAGGTAGAGCTAGAAGAAGAAGACGAACTGGATGAACTCTGATGATGCTTCGCCTTTTTCTTCTTGGGAAGAGGACCTGCTCTTTTCCTCTTTTTGTTGTCCTTATGGCAAGACTTCTTACTCTTTCCCAATGTATCGTTTGTGGAAAGAAGAGTAGGACTCAAAGATCTATTTTGCCCACCACCTCTTGATTTGCTCCATAGGGAGGCTTCTCTGGCTTTTCCTCAAAAAGAGGTGGTACCATCCTGCAAAACAAGGGGTCGCTTGTTGCCTCTACCAACTGAGTAATCAACTCTCTGTAGGCATTCTCTTTATTTAACTACATAGCCTCTGCCTGCTGTACCTGATCAAACTCTGCCATTCCCTCATGGGATGACTGGGCATGCTGCTGTGAAGCCATGCTGCAACCAAAAATCTGAGAATTGCAACTCTCTCACACACACCGTGTATGCAACTGATGCACTCTGCCTTTTCTTTCCTGAGAGGAATACCTCAACAAGAGCTGTATTGCATTCACAACTCGTGCCAGTGCCGGGCTCTCAACTCGAAGCATAAACCCACAAGGTTGCCAAAGCATCAACAACTGTGTTGCCCCTTTCCTGGCTGCTGCAAAAAGCACTCAGAAAGCATCTGTTTTCCCTTCTCTATGCACAAAGGCATGCATTTCTTTACTTGTGCAAATCTCTGATTTTGCTGATTTTTCTGCTGTTTTTCTGACAGGAAAAGTCTGACAGGTAGGTGGAAACTGATGGCAGAAAGTGTCTCTGCAACTGTCTTTTTTTTTTTGACAGTAACTAAACTGGCTAACTGGAGTAACTGAACCAGACTGAGATCTGGTTAACTGGACCAGTCTGGTCTGTTTGGAGATCAACTGGGACTAGAGAATCTGTCCGGTTGACTTAACTAGTTCCACTTACCAGATAGTTAGAGTAACTAAACCTTGGACAAGGTTAACCAAACCATGGTTAACTAACTGCAGATAACTTGACCCAAAGTTACCCTAACCACAGTCAGACACCTCAACTGACACATCAGCAAGCTGCCAAGTCAGCATATTCCCTGCAACTTGCCATATCAGATGACAAATGTCACTGCCAAGGCCAAGTCACCCACACGTGTGCCTCGTCAGCTTTCACACGTGCTGCCACGTGTAGGCCTGTCTGCTCTGCCACATGTACTGCCACATCAGCACCCCTCAGGCCTGCATGCCACATCAGCAACCTGCAATTATCTGCCACATCAGCCTATCGTCAAGAAACGATGTCTCCATGTCGCCTGCACGACCTCGAAATCCCACCGGGTACACCGTCACAACCTCGAAATCCCATTGGATCCGTCATGAATCTTCTGTTGAACATGGCGTTTCTCTGGTTATTACAGCCATGCCTGGCTCTGTGCGTTCACGCTCCCTTTTGAGACCCCCAAGGTCTACATAGCTCGACGTCAACGCCTAGAAGAAAATTAACCTACGAATTTCTCTTTGGTCGTCAACGTAAGATTGCCTTCACGCCCATTCGTCACTCCCTATCCACGACCCAAGGTTGGGATGTCACCAAAATGCAAATATCCTAAGTCAAAGTACAGTTGACCGTTTATTTGATCATAATTAAAGAGTTTTCCATTTGTGTTAATTATGGTCAAAGAGTCCTTTTAATGGTCAGAGAATTGACTACGGTCAAAGATACTTGACTCTGGTCAAGTAAACCTGACTTCGGGCGGGGAGACTTGGTTTATTACCAAGAGGGTTAACTGCGGTTAACCAGAGAACCACAAAGCTGACTGCAGTCAGAGAGTGTTGATTTCGATCAAAGAGACTTGGCATGCGCTAAGAGGGTTAACTACGGTTAACCAAGATGTGCCAACTTCGGTTGGAGAGTTGTGCCAACTTCAGTTGGAGAGACTTGACTATAATGAAGGCGCCTCGAACCTTGGTCAAAGCCCCTTAATTCTGATCAAGGGCGTTGACTTCGGTCAACCAGAGAATAAATATATATTTTTACATTTGTTATGTGTGCACATGTGCTCAGTGGGGACGCCCACTGTAACTAGAATTAGTCCACAGTGTGTTATTTGCATGCAAAGCGCTAACAATTAATGGGTGCCATGGTGGTGCGCTTTAATTAACTGTTGCAGGTACTAGGAAGGGTTATTTTCCTAAGCGCTACGGGAGCCTAACAAGCATCTAGGCAATTCGCGTGACCAAGTGCTTCGAAGACTCCAGAGTTGCCCTTAGTGGCATGTAATTAGGAAAGTAATGTAGAATTTGACAAGTGGCTTGTTACCAAGAAAGGGAGCCTAAGAGCTCATGTAATGATTCATTCACGTTTGGATTTGATATGAACAGCTTCCACGTTGAACTCATGTACTCCATTTTCTCTCTGATGAATAAAAACCTTCAAGGGGGTCCAGCCTGACGATTGTCCTGGGCCCTAGTGTATTTGTTAAGAGAGGGGGAGCAAATGAGAGTGTCTTTGCTGTCTTTACAAAGGAGGTTTCATAGCAAATAAAGGTGTAATTGCTGTCTTTCCAAAGCGAGTGTTTTTTTCAAGCCTTCGAGGTTTCATTGGTATCACAGCCAAGGCTCATAGCCTTCCTAGGCTATGATGATCCAAGAGCTAGGGAGGGAAAGAAAGTAGAGACCCACCATGACATCATAAAGCGTCGAGGTGAGTGTGACGTGCAGGCGCTAGAGTACCCGAGTAAAGGAAGATAGAAGAAAAACAGCAGGGAGATTGCACTACAATGCTTGTTTTATCAAGCGTTAGGGGAAATCTATTCCTTCGTGGAAGTTTACTCTGCCCTATACTATCTTCTACACACGGGGCCCTGCAACTCAATAGTAAAGGGAATGTGCTCACAAGAACGCAACACTTTGGGAAATTTCTCCGTTGAACGACAAAAGAGTATCAGGGAGGTGATGAAGGCTGACGTGATTCAATCTTTGGTAAACCACCGCCTCACCCGTGAGCCATGGAGTTACGCATTGTAGCGCAAAACTTTGTGCAGGTCACTGGATGCTATGCCCAAAGGAATTCACGGAGATCTTCAATGACCTTGTGAAGGCACAGAACAACGATTAGGCGCGGGCGTGGCACTCTGCACAGGCACGCTGGCGCTTATACATGGCCTTGACGTGGTGCACACTCGGTTCAAGGAGGAGATGACGTGGCAGGTCAGCAGACACGTGGCACACACATGTGGTGTTGACGTGGCAGTGCACGTGGCAGCCAGCTCAGATACTGACATGGCACTGACGTGGCAGACAGGTGGCTGACGTGGCGATCAGACTGCACATGCTGACATGGCAGACAGTTGGGGTGGACACATTTGCTGATGTGGCAGACCATGGGTTCATCTAACCTAACCTTGGTTAGTGAACTGGTTAGAGGTTCAGTTACTAGGCCCAACCAGACTGTCTGACTGGCTCAGTTAGCCAGTTTGGTTAAGTTAGTGGCCCAGTTACAGACTAACTAGTCTGTCAATGTAACCAGACCGAAAATAGGACTCATCTGGTTAGTGTAACCAGCCAGTTACTTCATCCAGTTACTGTCCCAAAAAAAAAAAAAGACAGTTGCAGAGACTGTTTCCACTAGCAGTTTTCACCTATCTGAGAGAGTATTTACTGTCAGAAAAATCAGAAATCAGAGAAAAATCAGAGATTTGCACAAGCAAAGGGATGCATGCCTTTGTGCACAGGAAAAGGGAATCAGATGCATACTCAGTGCTTTTTGCAGCAGCCAGAAAAGGGGCAATATAGTTGTTGATGCCTTGGCAACCTTTTGGGTATATGCCTTGAGTTGACAGCCCAGTACTGGCATAGATTGTGAATGCAAGACACCTCATGTTGAGGTAACTTTTCTCTTTGAAAAGCAAAAGTTGCGTGCATCAGTTGCATACACAGTGTGTGCGAGAAACTTGCAGCTCTCAAACAAGTTGTTTTAAAAAAAAATGGCCCAATCACCTATCCGGTGGGATTCACAAGATAGGGATGCACATCCAAGACAGAGAAGTGTGCAGCAAAATCAACAAGAATTTGAGCAGATGGTACGCACTTGTATGCAAAAGATGGAAAATCTCAGAAGGGATCCAAGAGCTCAGCATTTGTTTCAAGTAGAAAATATGCCTAATGCAGCTTATGATGTGCCAATGCCAGAGGCACACTCTCGTGTACAGCCAGAGAGACAGATCTCATAGGGGACGGTCTCATAGCAGGAAGAGATCGAGGCATCATCACCGATCTCCCAGTCCTTCACCGTCTACCTCGAGCTCGACTTCTGTATCTTCTTCTTTATCAGATAAACCATCCAGGAAAAGAAGGAAACACAAGAAGTCTAGGAAGAGTAAGTCTTCCAGAGAGACCATAAATCTGTCAAGTTTATGACCTATAATGGACAATATGGTCATACAAACAAAGCATTGCAATTCATCAGGCAGTTTGATGCTGCATTCAGTACACAAAAGTTTTCAAAATCCTCCAAGTTAAGAATGTTGGGGAACTGAAGGGAAAGCATGAAGTAAACACAAAATGAGAATGCTTGCTTGCTTATAGAATGAAGAAAGGTGAGGTCCTTATGTAGGCACCTCTTAGATGATCACTGACATCACTGATGACCTTTGAGCTCCACAATCATCTCCTCAATCTGCTCCTAGATTCTCTCAATCATCCTATGTGGCATCTACCACCACCTAACAGTGCTTATGGGCACCTAACTGTGCCTCTAGCACACACACATAGAAACCAAGGTGTGCCTGGGGCATACACCTTGAGATATCCCATCATACCCCCCCTCAAGGAAATGCCTCAGGCTATGTCAAGGATACATCTAGTCTCATAGTTTCTCATGCCATCTCATGGTGGTCAAGGATAAATCTATGGCTAGGTTCTCATGCTAGCAAGGGGTTCCCAAGGGTGTGAACTAAACAAAAGGGATACAAAAGACCTTCCAATGGTTATCTCCCCTGCATGTACATGCACACAATGTCTGCAGGAGGTACCATGGAGCAAAACACATACACATGGCCTACATCATATGGTGACCAGAGGTGTTTACAAAGAGCAAAATAGTTTATTTCATTCATTTTGGAGGACTATCCAGGCTGAGTACCTTGACTCAACATAAAAGAGGGAGATCTGGAGCATATATGGAGATGATTCAAAAAGCATAATCTTCATAGGATGCCTCAGCTTGTGGAGGCACATCAACTGAAAGTAGATTGGCAGTTTCTGACTTTGTAGTTACTTCCTTTTTGGCTCTACAAAACTTTTCATGGTGATTGTTTTTGCCATAGTGTTTGCATGGATTGATCTTGAAGCAGTCTTTTGAGAGGTGATTAGTCTTCCCACAATGTTTGCAAGGTGAAAACTTGCCCTTCTGGATTTTTATGGCATAGGCTGTGTCATTGCCTCTTCGGAGTTCCATGTGCCTTTCTTCTTCTTGAAGAGCAGAAATAAGACCTTCAAGATTGGGATTAGGAAGATTTTTCAAAGTGGTAACAACATGATCATAATCTTCAGGCATACTCTTGAGCAACACTGCCATTGCATCATCTGAAGTAATTGGAGAGTTGATAGAAGCAAGTTGAGTCATGAGACTCCGCATATGATTGACATGGGCAGCCAAAGGAGTGCCACTAGCCATCTTCAATTCAAAGAAAGCAATCTTAAGTGACAATTTTGAGATGTGAGAGCTAGCACCAATAATAATATCAAGCTTCTGCCAAGCTTCAAAAGGAGACTCCAAATCAGAAATGTGATGAATATAGTCATCTCCTAAGGCAAGAGCAATGATGCCATAGGCTTTCTCCTCTCTAGCAAGATCTCTTGCCGGGTGTGTTGGAGATGAGGATTCTCCAGCATTAGAGGCTGTTGAAGAAGAAGTTGAAGCCGGTTTGACAAGCCCCCAAAGGTTTTCCCTCATCAATGCAAACTTAACCTTCATCTGCCATGTGTGAAAGCCTTTACCATTGAACTTATCCATATTCAAGATGGTAGCCATGAGAGGGTCTCACCCAGAATGGGCAGTGTCTACTCTCTTACAAGGCTAGAAAGAGTTAAAGAGCTTCAAAATACAAGCATTTAGAGTAGCAAAGGCTTGCAACCAAATTCCATGCTACAAAACATAATGGAAATGATGTTTTCATTTGCATGCTTTATAGAGGTGGCTAAATGAAAGCATTCCAAGCAAATCCAGGTGTAGCAACTTAAGGCAAAGCTGTAGCCACAGTTATATTGATGCTATTCAACACTTTAAAACATCAGAAATGCTAAAGTAGCATCTAATGTAGCATCAAACACACAACCTTGTCAAAACTGTCCAAAACAGAGGCCTGAACTTGGAGGGCTTGTATCTCACTCTTCAAAGCAAAGAAAACAGGGCTTTCTGAAGCAAAAGAAAGCTTATATACCAGAGAAGATCCAGCACAGAGGTTGGGCGAAATGGTGCGCTGTTTTGCCCGGGGGAGTTGCTGCAGGCTGAGTCTGTGTTTTGACGTTTTCTCCTTCGTTACTGAACCAAATGGGCTGCAAAGTGACTCAAAATGTTCGTCTTGAGGTCGCCCATCTACTCCTAAGAGGGATCGAGCAATGGTGCAGCAGGCAGGGAGTATTCTGCAACAGAAAAATGACGAAAAAATGCGCTATTTGGAAAATGGCGACCAGCAGCGACGTCTTTTCTTCAATTCCTTGCAGGTGAAGGTTCGCCCATTCGAGAGGTATCTCCAACAGGAAGGGCTTGGAGAATGGCGGAGAAACGAGGGAGAACAAGCTCTAGCAAGATTTGGGAAGAAAGGGAAGAAATGGTGAAAATGAAGAAGAAGAAGATGGAGAAGAAGAAGATGATGTGGCACAAATGGGCTCAAGGAGGATCAAAGGGCTCTGATACCATGTTGGGGAATTGAAGGGAAAGCATGAAGTGAACACAAAATGAGAATGCTTGCTTGCTTATAGAATGAAGAAAGGTGAGGTCCTTATGTAGGCACCTCTTAAATGATCACTGACATCACTGATGACCTCTCAAAAGTTTTGGGATGCTTATTTGCAGGTTGCACCTTTCAAAAAGATCTCCAAAGGAACCCAAATGAGAAAGTACAGAACAGGTCTCAGTCCAAGAATTCAGACAGTAGTGAATGCTTTGGGGACAAAGAACATTCAAGACCTTATGCATTCAGCTTTAGTAGCTAGTCTTGTGCCGTTACAAGATCCATCCACGGTACTATCCTTGCATGCAGGACGTGCTGAAAGAAAGAAAACTGATTTTTCAAAATCAGAAAAGAAAGAGTATCCCAAGGTTGAAAAGAAAGGATTTCAGCCTCAGAAGCCGAGGGGTACTCAGTTTTCGAAGTCATATAAAGGCAAATCCCCATTCACTCCTGAACAGATAGCTAAATTCCGCAGAGATGGGAAATGCTTTAAGTGTGGGAAAGAGGGGCATATGGCTGCCCGGTGCCCTGAGAAGCCTTCGGGTTCTAAGGAGCAGAAAAAGCCACAAGTACCACCGAGGCCAATGGTGGGAGTAGTCCCAGATGTTTTGGGGAGTACCTCAAACCCAAAGGAAAAAGAGCTTTTGCTATCATGGGGAAAGATAAGAGATCAGCAAGCATTAATCCTATTTGATCCAAGGTCTACAGACAATTTCATATCTGAAGATTTAGCCCTGAGATTAGGGATAAAAACTGAAGCGCTAGGCAAAGCTCTTGATGCTGATCAAATGTTCCAAGGGAATATAGTGCAAGTTACTCCTTTGATTGGAAAGCTTCACGTCCATGTGCAGAGCTATGTAAATCAGGAGGACTTCTTAATCTCTCCTCTCAAGCAGCATGATGTTGTACTTGGTACACCATGGTTCCATCGAAAGGAAGTAACAATAGAATACCTTAGGGGGTCCTGAGTTTTATCCATAGGGGGAAAAACCAGCGTTTAGTTGCCAGGAATAAAGGGGAGACTATTCCCATTGTATCTAATGTTACATGTGGTAAAGCAATATCTGCAATTTCTGCGTACATGGTTTTTGTAAAAGAAAAAGAGAATGATATGCATGCTAAAATGAATGATGCAGAAAAAGATAAATTTCAGTTTCTTGTTAACTTTAAAAGATTGCTTTTCCGATGCTTTGCCAAGGGAGTTACCCCCAGAGAGACCAGAAGATCATCAGATAGAGTTAATGCCTGGTAGTGAGCCACCAAATACACCACCTTATAGAGTCAGTGCGACTCAGAGAGAGGAGATTATGGCTCAGGTACAAGACTTGCTGTCCAAAGGGTTGATTCACCAGCTCGTCTCCTTTTTGCTCACCAGTACTTCTAGTACAGAAGAAAGATGGTTCTTTTCGAATGTGCATTGAATAAGATGACCATCAAAAATAGATTTTCGATACCACGCATAGATGATGTGCTTGACCAGCTCAAAGGAGCAACAGTTTTCAACAAGATAGACTTGTAGAGTGGCTATCATCAAGTCAGGATACAACCACAAGATGTGCATAAGACAGCTTTTCGCACTACATTCGGGTTGTATGAATACTTAGTGATGCCTTTTGGGTTGACAATTGCTCCAGCCACATTCAATAGAATGATGGATCGCATCTTCCGAAAGTACAGGCATTTCATGGGTACTTTCTTTCATGATATCCTAGTCTTTTCAAAGACAGAAGAAGAGCACAGGAAACATCTTGCTTTGGTATTTCAAGAACTTCGAAATCATTAGCCTTTTGCCAAGGGCAAGAAAAGTGAATTATTTTTGGAAGAGATCCATTATCTAGGACATATAATATCCAAGAATGGGATACAGATGGATCTTGCAAAGATCCGAGCCATCCAAGAATGGCCTGAGTTGAAAACTGTGCATGAAGTCCGTAGTTTTTTGGAACTTTGCTTCTACTATAGGAGATTCATCAGACATTTTCCCAATATCGCAGCTCCACTACATGACCTTACTAAGAAAAATGCAGCCTTCACATGGGGAATATCACAAAAGAAAGCATTCAATACACTCAAGGAGAAGTTGACTACAGAGCCTATTCTTGTAGTCCCGGACCTTTATCAACCTTTTGATGTTGATTTCGATGTCTGTGGAGAGTGTGTTGGGGCTGCATTACATCAGAATGGACATGTAGTAGCATACGAGAGCCGAAGATTGCGTGATGCTAAAAGATATCTGGGAATCTATGAAAAAGAATTGTTGGCTGTAGTTCATGCTATGAACACATGGAAGCACTATCTTTTGGGTGCAGATTTACTGTTAAAACAGATCACCAAAGTCTGAGATATTTTCTAACTCAGACAAAACTTTCCGAGAAGCATCTGAAATGGGCAAATATGCTGTCAATGTATCATTTTCAGATTGTCCATACCCCAAGAATTCGGAACAGAGTGGCAGATGCCTTGTCCCGAAGACCCCAGATCAACAATGTGACTATTGCTTATCATCAGGACCTGGAAGGCATGAGGGAGCAATATGCTAATGATGCAGATTTTGGCGAGATTTTACAGCAAATGCAAGAGGGGCAGTCCACCAGTCACTATTCCCTAAAAGATGGGTATCCTTCTTCTTTCCATCCCCAGACAGATGGTCAAAGTGAAGTAGCAAATTCTACAGCATCGGATATGCTGAAATGCTACGTGGGTGACCAAAGTTCATACTGGGAAAAGTACCTACCATTGGTAGAGTTTGCTTACAATAATACAGTACACAGCTCTACAGGGAAAGCCCCCTTTGAGGTCATTTATGGGAAGGTGATTCTGCCACCTATCTTGAGGACCAAGGACGAAATATTTCCAGCTGATCAGTTCGTGAGAGACCTCGAGACAGCTTATAGCCAAGTCCGGACAGCAATGGAAAAGTCTCAAGAGAAGCATTAAAGAGCTGCAGATAAGCATAGGAGACAATTAAATCTAAAGGAAGGGGATTGGGTACTTTTAAAGTTCGAGAAAGCTAGGCTCCGTAAGTTTAAAGGCAAACAGAAAGTGTATGCAAAGTTATCTCCCAGGTACTATGGCCCTTTCAGGGTTACAGAAAGAATAAATGAGGTTGCATACAGGTTAGCATTGCCAGAGCATTGGAGGATTCACAATGCATTCCATGTGAGTCTTCTAAAGAAATTCCAAGGGCCAGAGCCTACAGAGCCAGTATCAAAAGATCCACCAGAAGTGGATGAGCTAGAGGAGGTCCTTCAGCCAGAGCAGATTGTGTACCATACTGTACGCAAAGGCCCTCAGGGCAAGAAGTTTTACAGGTATCTTGTAAAATTCAAGAATTATACGACATTGGATGCCAAGTGGATGGATGAAGACGTGTTGTCCGATCATCCACAGCTTCTGGATGTTTACAAGGAAGCTTTTCAGTTAAGGTCAACTGAATAGAAGCCAAGGGGATGTCACCACAATGTAAATATCCTAAGTCAAAGTTGTCATGTGCACGGATTGGTATCTGACGTGTACTGGGTACACAAGACTAGCTCAGGTAGCCTGGGGAGGCTTAGAGCTAGGCAAGCTTGATTCTCGGGTTGAGTGGCAAGGGTACGAACTATTTATAGGTCTTCGCTATTTTTGGCGCTTGGGGCCCGAGTCTATATAAGGGACCCAGGGGTTCAGTTCTCAGAGAGCCGATGGGAGCAAGTTTCGTTCCCAGGTGCTAGGTCTGGTCCTAGATTGAGTCGCGGACGCGCGCCTGCATCTTAGCGTAGCCCAAGGCCCAGTGGCAGATCCCAGGCTTCACAACGCCACCTGGTGGTATGGGACACCAGGCTGGTTTGGATCTCATTGGGAGTTCATGCCAGTAGCTCAGCTCGTGGCTCGGAGGGAACATCTCCTGATTTGAATCACATCCCGTAGATGTCATGGTTGGGTGGTGAGCAACCTGCTCAATTTCTCACGTTGTGTGTTTGTTTGCAGATCAGAGGTTTCAGGAGTGCTGGGACATGTCAAAAGTATAGTTGACCATTTATTTGATCATAATTAAAGAGTTTTCCATCTGGGTTAATTATGGTCAAAGAGTTCTTTTAATGGTCAAAGAATTGACTACGGTCAAAGATACTTGACTCTGGTCAAGTAAACCTGACTTCGATCGGGGAGACTTGCTTTATTACCAAGAGGGTTAACTACGGTTAACCAGAGAACTACAGAGCTGACTACGGTCAGAGAGTGTTGACTTCGATCAACGAGACTTGGCATACGCCAAGAGGGTTAACTACAGTTGCCAACTTCGGTTGGACAGACTTGACTATAATTAAGGCGCTTCGACCTTTGGTCAAAGCCCTTCATTATGATCAAGAGCGTTGACTTCGGTCAACGAGAGAATAAATAAATTTTTTTATATTTGTTATGTGTGCACATGTGTTCAGTGGGGACGCCCACCGTGACTAGAATTAGTCCACGGTGTATTATTTGCATGCAAAGCGCTAACAATTAATGGGTGCCATGGTGGTGCACTTTAGTTAATTGTTGCAGGTACTAGGAAGAGTTATTTTTCCTAAGCGCTACGGGAGCCTAACAAGAGTCTAGGAGGCGGTTCGCGTGACCAAGTGCTTCGAAGACTCCAGAGTTGCCCTTAGTGGCATGTAATTAGGAAAGTAAAGTAGAAATTGACAAGTGGCCTGTTGCCAAGAAAGGGAGCCTAAGAGCTTATGTAATGATTCATTTTACGTTTGAATTATGTATGTTCAGCTTGTACGCTGAACTCATGTACTCAGTTTTCTCTCAAGTAATAAAATACCTTTGGGGGGGTCCAGCCCGACGATTGTCCTGGGCCCTAGTGTCTTTGTTGAGAGAGGGAGAGTGAAGAGAGAAATGAGAGTGCTTTTGGCTGTCCTTTATGAGTAAGATTTAATAGAGAAAATGAGAGCGAGAGGTTTCAGTTTCATCGGCAGAAGTTGCGATGGCCAACAAGGCCTTATAGAAGCAATGGATATTGCCTTATTCGTGCTATCCCGTCACTCTGCACACTTGCTTGCAAAACAAATGCAAGAAGCATTCTTTTTCCCTTGATCGCTCCCACCATAGAAGGCAGGGAGGTCCCTTTCGCTCTGATACCAATGCAATCTGTTACCACTTAATCTTCGACTATTTCTTCACGATTAAGCTGGCTGTGCAGAAATAAAACCTTTAATCTCAAATCACACACTCTCTCTCTTCTCTACTCTCACACAGCACTAGGGCCCAAGACAAGCGTCGGGCTGGACCCCCCCGAAGGTATTTTATTAGTTGAAGGATTTGAGTACAAAGCATTCAGTGTAGAGCTGTGTGTTACAAAAATTCCAACATGAATCCAAATACAAAGGAGCTCAAGGCTCATTCTTTTGGCAAGTTACCACTTGTCTAATTTCTAGCCTAATTCTAATCCCATGTCCATGGGTAAGGTCTTCTGGTCACGCGAATAACTCCTAATCACTCACGAGGCTCTGCAATGCCCAAGTCTAGAACCTTTCTTATACTTGCAACAATTAAATAAAGCGCATAACCATGGCACCCCGTAATTGTTAGCGCTTCGCATGCGAAATAATATCCTAGTCACTGTGGGCGTCCCCACTAGGCAAACATAACACATAAACATAGAACAATTTCTCTGGTCGACCAAGGCCAATCCTCTTGGTCGTAATTAAGAGGTGCGACCATCAGTGTCGTAATTAAGAGGCGCGACCGTCAATCAAAGCACCTTAATTATAGCCAAGTCTCTCCAACCGAAGTTGGCGCACTTTGATTAACGAAGTTAACCCTCTTGACGTGAGCCAAGTCTCGTTGACCACAGTCAACACTCTTTGACTGAAGTCAGCACGTTAATTGCTTGGTTAATCGTGGTTAATCATCTTGGCCAAAGCCATATCTTTCTAACCGAGGTTAGGCTTACTTAACCCAGGGCAAAGTATCTTTGACCGGAGTCAAGACTTGACCAAATAAAGGTAACTCTTTGAACATAATTAAACAAAAGAAGAACTCATTAATTATGATCAATAAATTGTCAACTTACGCTTTGACTTTGGGATATTTACAACCTGGTGACAGTTTGAATGAACATTGAACATTGAGTCATGCTATTTGAAGGCTTTGACCGTAATGGTGCAAATTCTAAATTACACAAAGTGAACCCGTTGTTGAGGATTGTGGGACAGTTTGTGAATTATATACCTAGCTTGTATACTTCCATTCATTGATTGGGAATGAAAGACAAAATCTGAGTGCAAATTCTCCTGAAGCAGCAAATGAGAGGGTCTTTGATTTGACGACACCTAAATTGATGAGCTCACCTCCAAAGATCGGTACTTGGGTGTCTGGCCACATATCTTAACAGAGGGGCAATTAGATCTACCTAAATCCTTGAGTAGGCTTGGAGATTAAAACTTGTGTCTTTGGTTATCCTTAAGGCTTGCTCAAGGCCTTTGAGGGTGAATTACCAATTTCTTTATATATATCCCTTTGTAAGACTATAATATGTCTAATCATACAAATTTAGATTTGTTGTTGTTCTAAGGTCCAAAAATCTACACAGAAAATAAAAGAAAAATGAAAGAGAAGAAAAAAGAGATGACAAAAACTTTTTTGAAAAACAAAAGGAAGACATACTTAGCAAGCAAAGCAACACTTATGTCGTCATCAGTGCCCAGGCATAAGCAGCTACACTGGGTTTCAAAAGACCTCCAAGGGTGAATTACCAATATCTTTGATCAAACTATTGGATCTTATCATTGAATGGTCGAAGGTTTGGGCCCTGAACTTGTCAACTAGATTTTGGCCATTGATGCCTTTTGGCTTTGTGTAGCTAAGAATAATGCTAAGAATAAGATTTTGAGATGTATGAAGACAGGGAACCCGTTTGCTCCAACTGTCGGAGTTTTGAACGTGCTTGGAAGTCCGCATTGGCAGGTATAAACTGCTTACGAAGCACGTGTTCAAAACGTTCCCATGTTAACACACTTTTTCCGTCCTTTAAGCGTCTTTGCCACCATAGAAAGGCTATATCCTTGAGGAGGGAGGCTGCCAAGGCGATCTTTTTGCCTTCAGTGAGGTCAACAGTATCAAAATACATGCGCATTTTTGCGAGCCATTGGTCAACTGTTCAGCGATTGCGTTGACCAGTGTAGGCTTCCGGAAGTTTGACGTCAAGTCTTTTAGTTTTGGAAGCTTGAAGTAAACGGTAGAGGGCACATAGTTCAGTGTTTTCTACCTCTGGTGGGAATGAATCCACATAGTCGTCTGGTTGCGTCACGTCATCCTCTGTATGTGCGGTAACTTCGGAAATCTTGAAGTTGTTGAACTTTCTGAACCAAGTCGGAGATGCTGTCCTGAAGCTGGGATATTTGAAGTTGCAATAATGATTCGCCTTGTACGTTGACTTCACGGATCTTTTTTGGACTTGATTCTTTAATCTCTGGAGAGGCTTCACGCGAGCGGTGCGACATATCGGAGATCCCTGTGAGAAAAGCGCGAACTTGCGCTCTAGTTTGTACCATTCCTGGAAGAGGATTCGGGCTGCGCCCTGAGGTTGCTCATGTTGGAGGGGGCAAGCGAGGCAGGATGGAACCACCCGTGGAAATCTGGTAAGGGAGGTCCTGTATGAGGTAATACTGGTGATGCCGAAAGTGGTGTTACTGCTCGTGAGAGGACAGGGGTAGGTAGCAGAGTCCACGGATCTGAAAAGGGATAAGGAGCTGCTGTCGGAAGTGGAGGATATCCAGGAGAGGGAGTGCCTTCAGAGTGTAAATACTGACTTGGAGAAGGTACAACCTGTAGAGGAAGATATCTGGGAGCTGAAGGAGGTGGAGAGTACCCTGGAGATGCCGAAGGTGAGGGGTAATATTCTCTCCAAAAATAAACAACAAACTCTTGAGGAATATCGGGTTCAGGATATCTTCGTGTCTCGTGGAACACAACCTGTACTGTGCTGAGGAAATAATGTAACTGAGGTGCCTCACGCAGAAGGTAGAGGATGTGGTCCAAATCACTAGGAGGGCACGTGACACAGAAGACCCAAGATGCAAAGGCTCCGAAATGGGCTGGCTGTGCAATTTGAACACGATATTGTGTGGTAGCTGATGCCTGAGGTGTCCTTGAAATGCCGGGTGAATTACCAGGGGTTTCCATGCTTTAATGTGGATTCTTTCATTTGCTGTAATTTGTTAAGAGAATCCTTAAAAGCAGATTGGAAAAACTCCACCTGGCAATAATTTAATCTGCCAAGTTGTTGCGTAGAAGAAGGCTGCAAATCGTTGTCCGGAGATCCATGTTGCAATGGTTTGCGAGGAGCGATCGATACTTGTCTGGTCCGGGCTGTCAACAGGTTTTCTTCATCGCGCGAGGAGCTGCAACTGGTGCTGATTTGGCAGGACCAAAAAAATTGCGAACAAGGGGCTGCAGGCTGTCAAAGGCGAGGCTCTAGCATTTCCCAGGCTGGACTGCGCAGGAAAGGCAGGAGCGAAAAGCCTGGCTGGTCAAGGACTGCGCAGGAGGGGGGGGCTGGCGAGGCCAAACGATGTGTGCAGGACTGGTCGTGCAGAATGGCGCAGGGCTGTGGGCAGGACAGCGTAGGCTGGCTGTACGGCAGAAAACGTGCGCAGGGCTGTACGGCAAGGGCAAGGCTGGCTGCAGGGCTGTACGGCAAGGCTGCGCAGGACTTGTACGGCGAGGGCAACGGCTGGCTGCAGGGCTTGCGCAGGCTGTACGGTGCAGGCTGAAGATGGTACAGCGCAGGACTGGTGCAGGACTGTACGGCAAGGACGAGGGCTGGCGCAGGCTGCAGGTAAGTCCGTACGTGCAGGGCTGGTGCTGCCCAGGCTGCCAGAAATCCGTACGGTGCAGGCCGTACGGGAATGAAAAGGAGGGCTGGTGACTTTTCGTTGAGGCTGCCTAGGTGGTTAGTTGCCCCAAAAATTAAATTGGGAGTTTAGTTAACCCTAGGTAGCTAGGGTAAACCTAAGGGTAGGGGATGGGTTTTTTCTTTTTTCCTTTTTACCCCTCTAGGTACCCTTTTGTAGATACTTGGGGCCTAAAAGGTGTGCCTATTCGAAGGGGTGTGACCCTTGGAATAGGTGCACCTCTTCATGAAGGGGTATGTCCCTATTGTTAAAAGGGGTGTCCCTGCATGAATAGGTATGTCCTTTTGTCCACGATGGGGTGTGTCCTGTGAGTGAGGAGTCGCGACTCGTCACCTAAAGGTGTGTCCCATGGTGGAAAAGGTGCGTCCCTTGGTTTTGGGACAGCCCAAGCACCTGAAAAGACACAATTTTTGTCGTGTCCATTCACATCAACTTGTGATGTGAGGGAGATGGAGAGGCCATAGATAACTTTAGGCAGGGTAGGCGTTTAAAAATTTTGCGCTCATCCTCTCCATCTCTTCCATGCACAATGTGCACGGATGTCCTTCTAGCGGAAAAGAGGTATCAGATCAGCGCTAGAAGGTGGGGAGCATTTCCTACAAGCAGGAGCGAATTTTGCTCTGATACCACTGTAAGAAATCCTAGATTTACTATATTTAGAAATGTGCTAAGGAACAGAAAGGAGACTGAGATAGCAGAGAACAAGGAATAATTGTATTGCTTGAATGTCTGAAGGGTGGATGTAGTGTGTCATCCATACAATTGGGCCTCTCTTATATACAGAGTGAAGAGTCACACATGAAGAGGTGTGTACTCCAAAAGGTATGTGCATGAAGAGGTGCGTACCCCTTGTGAAGGGTGTGACCCTTGATGAGAGGGTACATTACAATAGGAATGTCTCTTCAATAGAATGTCTCTTGTGAAGGGTTGTGCCTCATTAGGAAGTGTCCCGTCGAAAGGGCAAAGGTTGTGCCTCTTAGGAAGTGTCCCGTCGAAAGGGCATACCCTTCCACAAGTGTCCATTCATCAAACCATCCATAAGTCTAGAAATAGAGAAAGGAATACGTCACAGATCGTGACATTGGGCCCTGAACTTGTCAACTAGATTTTGGCCATTGATGCCTTTTGGCTTTGTGTAGCTAAGAATAATGCTAAGTTAGGTCCTTATGTGGCAAGGCTATGGTGAAATTCGCCAAGCACTACGACCCCTACCAGAGGACCTCCATACCACATAAGCAAGATTATATGCCTCTGACGATAGAGCTCACTTCGAGAAATGGGGCATTGATTTCATAGGACCAATCAGTCTAGCTGCGAAAGGGACACATGCCTGATATATTATCATGGCCACCGATTACTTCACAAAGTGGGCAAAAGCCAAGGCTACCAGGAAGGCCTGTTGGCATTAGTGCATCTTGGCGTGGTAAACTTGGTAGGGTTAGTAGTGGCTTCCTAAGTGGTAGTGAGCTAACACTTGGCATTGGTGCATGCAAACTTTGACGTGGATTTTGCTAACATGGTTCTAGACGGTCGCCATCTTCTACCTCCGTTTCTTTTGAAGAGGCAATTGTCCCTTGAGTCCTCATGAGAGTCGTGACGGTGTTCTCTAGTGTGGCTGGTGGTTCTAACGACTCCATATGATTGGTTCCTAAATGCTAGTAGAGGTGGACGACTAGCATGGGGATTGCTCAGCGGTGCATGCTGGTGAGCTTGCCTCTATTTGATGATCGTCTCGACCAAAGGTGCTGAGGATGATCTGAGACGTGCCATCTTTCTTTGGAGCTGTGTGCTCATATAGTAAAGTAGTACATCTCGACTAGTGCGGCCTTCTACGTGCAGTCTGTGTGTTAGACACCATTGTAGTCGTGCACGCTCAACTGCGTGTGTCCAGGTTATAGCATCTTTTGTGAGCTGCAACAAGCCCCGTAGGTCTGAGCAAACTAGTAGGTGTTTACTATTTGGATATTTCAGAAGTTTGTTGCTTTGGTTATCTTAATAAAGCTGCGCTAGCTTTTTTTACTTTTCTCTCATAATCCATATCGCATGTGAGAGAGGTTTGAGCCCATAAAATCCAACAAGGTCGACGCATGAGTGACGGTCAAATTTCTATATGAGAATGTTATATTATGCTTCAACCTCCCACTCGAATATATTCCAGTAGTTTGGGGGAATGATTGAGTACGTCCACGGAAAAAACAACCCCGTTGCAGATGCTCTCAATCGAAAAGGTTCAATCCAAACCATTGAGAAGGTCACTATGCTCGAAATTCAGGGAAAAGAACTTGATAGTATGAAGGCACAATACGCGGATTCAACAAAGTTTGGCGCACTGTTCCAGTTAGCCACGACTCTTGCTCCAGGCCATTACTCAGTAGAGAAAGGTTGGCTTTTGTATAAGAAAAGATTATGTGCACTCAAAGACAAACGGTAGTTACTTCTTCATGATGCCCATGACACCCTCACCGGTGGTCATCAAGGTATCAATGGTACTTTGGAGAAGTTAGAACGCTACTTCTATTGGCCAAAGATGCGGAAGGACATATACGGCTATGTTCAAAATTGTCAAATATGCCCAAAGGTCACAGCTATGTTCAAAATTGTCAGATATGCCCAAAGGTCAAGGCTTCCCACAAGAAGGCGGCTGGCTTACTTATGCCATTGCCCATCCCAGACAGTGCTTTCCAAGAGATAAGCACGGACTTTGTGGGACCACTTCCAGCATCCGCAACGGCCAGCGCTGAAGACGTAGCTCGTGCTGGAATGGTCACATCCCCATCTGTAAGCCCCCATATGAGGAGAGCTTTTAAGGGGGGGGGGACCTAGGGATGTTAGACTGCCACATGGGCAGAGAATGGGGCTGCCACATGGGCAGCACACGGGCTGCCATGCGGGCAGCAAGCAAAGGGAACACACCTGTAGTCAAGGTGGCTGCAACAGATGGCACCAACAACAGGAGCAAATAGCGAGGCATTCAGCATCACGATCTGGCCTAGAAGAGGTGGATCTGGAACAGCAGACATGGCGGGGTGTCCCAGAAAAGAGGCATGATGATGTCAGCAACAGTACGGATGGGTACGGGTAGGACATGGAGCCGGCAAAGAGCCGCAGCATGGCGGGGGTCTGTGGGCAGGTATACAGCCTGCAAGAGCGCCTCCAGCAGCAACAAAGGACAGCCTAGCAGCAGCCCAAAAGGGCCTGGCTAGGGCCCTTATATAGGGCTGGTTAAGCCAGCCAACCAGGCCGACCAACAGGTCGGGTTCACGTCTAATTTTTGGCGAACCCAAATGTCCAACCCTTCCATTGGAGAGATGGAAAGGTATAATGGTATGGCGTTTGATATTTTTAATATCATATTGTCATGATGCTCGGGGACAGTGGGAGCAGTTTCTTACGCTTATACAGGCCATTTTGAACAATACCTATTTTTCAAGCATTGGTCGCACACCTTATGAAGCAGCGTTTGGAAGGCAGTTTACATCACTCCTTACCACGATGGTGTCCCCATCTCTTGATCCAACAAAACCACGGAATCTATGGCAGAGATTACATAGTTAGTGAAAACCCGCATTGCCAAAGCTCAAGCATCGTAAACGTGCCAGGTTAACAAATCCAGACGAGATGTCCACTACAAAGTGGGTGTATTTACAAATTATCAAGCAAAGATTGAAGCAGGTGGGCAAGTGATGCCCTAAGCTGTCTTTTAGGAGCTTCGGACCATTCCCTATTATCCAAAAGATCAATGATGTCTCCATGAAGTTACGTCTTCCGGACACTTGAACTATGCACAATGTGTGCCATGTAGCTTGGTTGAAGCCGTATTTTGGACCTCCTCTTACCGAGATTTCCGCCGAGCAGCACCTGAAGTTCTTGATGAAGCCGAAGTTTTGCAGCCAGAGCACATGCTTCTTCATAAATTCAAGCATGGGTCAGGACGCAAGATCCGGGAGTTTTATACCAAGTTCCGTGATCGAGGTACCCATGAAGCAATGTGGTTGGATGAAGACTTTTTCCAGGAGTTCCCACAAATTTTGGCGGGCTACTTGGAAGTAATGAACCTACCGCCAAGTTGAGGAGGGAATGTCACATGCACCCTGTGCAATGTGACACACTGGCCATATCGACAAGTGCGTAATAGTTCCCTAATAGGAGACTTTGTCGTATGCTGTGACCCCTTTGTGAGCCCTTGTCCAGGGACAGTCATGCGCAAGATACATAGGTCAGTCTCTCAGCCTTAGGTCAAGTCAGACAGTCAGTCTTGTTCACTAGTACCCACTGGAGTAGCTAGTGTTTCCATCTTAGGTTAGGTTAGGTCTAAATCATAGCCTAGGATAGGAGCCCCAAACAGGCCCCCAAAGGCTGACCAAATGGACCAGAGGCAAGCAAGGAAGGCAGCCTGCAAAGGCTGCCCACAAAGGTCCCTCGCAAATGAGCCAGGGAAGGGCTTTTATAGGCTAAGGGGTAGAAACCAGTCATCTATAGCCGACTGCTCAGTCGGCTCAGTCAGGCTGGTTGGCTGGCTCCCCAGCCCCTATAAATAGGGCCCTTGCTGCCCTCTCATTCCTCACTCAGTAACCTCCAGCCTTCAGCACTCCTTGAGCCAGTCCTCAGCCCTCAGAGCAGCCTCTATGCGTCCTATTCTGGCCCAGATCAGCCTCAATAGTTCAGCCATCTGTGGGAGAAGTACACACAGCCCGTCAGCAAGGTGTTAGACCAGCAAACGGAGCAAGGTTCAGGTACTGTCTCAGCAGCTCTTTTCAGTTATCTTTTACAGTTTTCACAACTCACTTCTCAGCTCTATATTTCAGTCATCTCTCAGCTCTCTTTTAGAATCTATTACTCCTACTTTTCACTCTCTCACTCACGCAGTAACCCTGCATCCCAATGGACAACACAAGCCTCTTCCTTGCCTTGCAGAAGTGCCCTACATCGTCAGTGTGGAAAGCATCATGATCTCGGTATTGGTTGGCGTTGCCTCTGAGATCTTTGGGTCTGCAGTACGTGTGCACGGTGTACTCTTCAGAAGCGCCCTCAGTGGGTAAAGGGACCCAATCGGTTGTCTACTCTATTCTCTCTCTACCCTCATCTCCTTTCTCTCTCTATGGTGCATAACGCTAATTCCTCCCTAAAGGTTTAAAGAAGGTCTTGCTGTGGATTACACGATCAGATTACCGTGGCCAGTGTCGGAAGCATCAATTAGCACTATGTCCAACTTTCTTGCCAAAGGTACACTTAGGTATCTTGCTAGCAAAGTTGTTGCTGATGCTGCCCTTGCTTCTGGTGTACACTGGTCCTGCCTCTGGAGTGGTGATTTGGTCTTGCTGTGGATTACACGATCAGATTACCGTTGCCAGTGTCGGAAGCATCAATTAGCACTATGTCCAACTTTCTTGCCAAAGGTACACTTAGGTATCTTGCTAGCAAAGTTGTTGCTGATGCTGCCCTTGCTTCTGGTGTACACTGGTCCTGCCTCTGGAGTGGTGATTTGGCTGCGGAGACTATCATTATCCATCAAAACAGCAACCATTTCCTCACATTTTCTCGAGTGATGCAAATAACACCAAGAATTGTGTGTAATTCCTGGGATTTTCAAGACTATTGAGAAGCACAGCTTTCTTATCATCTCCGAGTGCAGATTTTAAGGCAATAAGCTGTTGTACAAGGACAAGAGCACAGCTTTCTTATCATCATCTCCACGTGCAGATTTTAAGGCAATGAGCTGTTGTACAAGGACACCTAAAGCATTGAGATGGTAGGAGGAATCCTTAATGGACATCTTATAAAATTGTTGCTTGAGAAAGAGTTTGGAATTAGTCTCAAACAGCAAATGTCACACTGCAGAAGACAAGCACAGAGCAACGTCAGTCCATGAGACAGATTTGAGGAGAGGAATGGTCTATGTCATGTGATTCATCGTTGAGAGAGGCAAATGCTTCATTCGTGTGATGAGCAAGAAAATGACACCAAACAGAAACATTTGCTTAAAAAGTGACAGGCAGAGAAGGAATGGTGACCACAGGTTTGTGAGACATTTCTCCGGCCGCACGTTTCAAAAAGTGCAGGCATAGCCTTCAGCAGAGATCTACATGAGGCAAAATAGCAGTGAAGTAAGAATCATGCGGCATTTTCAAGATAGTGCAGATCTGAACTGAGTCATGTCATGGTGGTTAAGATACCATGTAATGGTGGTGAAGATCTGGTTGGCATTTTCTTCAGGTGCAACTCAGAGAGATGTTGCAAGGGAGCTCCTATTGTGGCAGCGATACAAATCAACATGAGGACTGCAGTTTTGAACCAAAAATCATCTGGAGCAGACATATGGCAGGCAGCAGCTCTTCCTGCCCTGATACCGTGATAAAACTCATGCTGAAGGAGGAGCAGGAGAACTTAAGTGATAGGAAGCACACAATCAAAGGCATGCACAAGATGATCTGTTGATGGTGATTGATGCAAGTACGAGTCTCTTTTTGTAGCTTCAGTAGACTTCTCTTTGACATCACAGTTGAGGCCAGTAGACCTCCACCTCACACAGGAATATTAGTCTAATCTAAAACTTGTTCAACTTGGACAAGTGTCCCACTTGCGCAAGTGGGACAGACCCACAAGACTAGTAATAAATGCTCACTCTAGGAATCTAGGAATCTCACACATAGGCTCCCATATCCAACAACAGTAATAGAAGGATGCGGATGCATAGGATTCACTACACTAAACCAGCTCTTGCAATTGGTCATGTGTTTTAAGGCACCTCTATCTGCATACCACTCATCGTTTCAGGTCTTCAACCAAAGACCTTGCACATTCAACTCATACTTGACGTTCTTGCTAATGCTAAATGATGATGGGCAGTCACAAGGAAAGCAGATTTTCCATCCCGTGCATTCCAAATCACCAAGCTTCCATATTTGTTCACATACCAATAATTGTGTTAAGACACGATCAACATACTAGAACTAAAGAGCAAGAGAGGTCAGACATCCCTTGATAGTAGGGGCTTAGACTCGTAAACAGCATGATCCATTGGCCTCAGTACGTCAACCAGAAATCTAGGCAGATCTATCCTTAAAATAGCAGACATTCCAGGATCGAATGTGTCTACTTCAGAGCCAGACATAATCAGAATATTCAACTTAAATCATTTTCTTGGTTGTTCCCAAGTCCTGGTATACTATTTGTCAAATGCATCACGGCAATGAGATGGTGCCTTGACTACCTATAAAAAAGGAAGATTTGACAGCATGCGTCTGAACTGACTCAGGTGCTGCACCTGTGTGGTGTATCTTATCTTGATCAAGTAGCACCGTCAGTGATGTTGGGCAAATGGGTAATACAGCTAATGGCCCCTAACGCTCTTTAGTTTCCAATGGCTTTCTAGCATTCAGGTTTCCAGCTTGGCGTTTCTAAAAACATAAGGCATACTCAAACCTACATCTCTCAAACAGATTTTCACGATATTGTCTCTCTTTCAGAAACAGCTTTGAGCTATGACATTCGTGTTGCATTGACTAGCGCAAGCCAAACTGTTTATTTTTATTTTTCTTTCAAATCTCTAAGCTCCTCTCAATGCACAAGGGAGGGAGAGAGGGGATAAGAGCAGAGGGGTTTGAAAGACAATGCAAGACGTAGGATTGAAGTCACACCGCAAGCTGCAAGATTTCATTTCGCTTCTTCTCTCCACCGCTGAATCCTTCATTTACGTTGCGATCTAGAAAGGTGGGATTCATGTTCAGATCGGCAAGCTTTGGAGAAAGGTAGCCATAAAACTGCAACACCAAGACTCATGTCAGTAATGGCAATCCTGATCAATCATATCCCGTTAAAAGTCTTGCATCAACACCCTAGCAAACAGCCAAGCTAAGTGTCGATAAAATCACCTCAAGAGGACCAAGTTCGGGAAGACCCAATGCTGCCCGCCGAGCATTGCATGCCATACGCAAAAAATCCATATTACTCACTCCAGGCACCTCAACTGGAGACTGGAAGCTCATGAACAGGCCTGCATGGCTTCTTTCTTCAGGCTCTTTATCAAAAAGATTTTCACCCTTGAAAATAGCTGTGCCAGCTGTCACTTCATAATCTGGATGTCCCACAAGAACCTGTCGAACAGCGTGAGATAGAAAATTAATCAGGACAAAAATGCAAGAGAGCGAAGGAGAGAGCGAAAGACCAAAGATATACCAGATAGAAAGTGAGAAGACACGTGCATAGATATATAACAGACGAGGTGAAAAACCAGATACCTTTGAGAAAGTACTCTTCCCAGAGCCATTCTTCCCCATTATGGCATGAATCTGTTACGAACGCCAATTTCTAATTACAAATCAGAACCTGTATAATTTCAACTTAGTTGAGAAAAAAGAAGAAAGCCCACCTGGTAAAAGTTTCTCCAAATGTACCCAATTGGATAAAACTACCAAGCAACTCGACAGCAGCATATTTCACACACCGCGTTGCAAATCTATGAACCCATATGCCACACCTTATAGCAAATTTATGAACCCATATGCCACACCGTATATTTCACACGCACCGCGTTGCAAATTTATGAACCCATATACGCCACCGTATAGAAAATTACGAACCCATATTTCACACCGTGTTGCAAATTACGGACCTACTTTTCTACGGCTCGCTTCGACAGGAAAAAAAAGGTTTTCGGTGAGAGTGAATCAAACCGCACCTCGCCTTCACGAATGGTGAGCTCCATGCCCTGCAAAATCTCCTTTTTGGACTCAGCAACGACGGCGGAGAGGCCGTGGACGTGGAGGAGGACATTGGGGGAGGAAGGGGGGGAGGGGGAAAGGGCAAGGGCAAGGGCAAGGGGGGGGCGAGGGAGGGAAGGGGAGGGGGAAGAGAGGAAGGGAAGGGAGATGGGTTGAGGAAGGCAATGAAAGGAAGAGGAGGGAAGAAAGGAAGATGGCAAGAGACAAGCCATATTGCAAATTCCAAATTGCCCACAACACAAAGCTTTGCACTCTTTAACTGTTTCTTTTAAGCTCCTTCACTCCATGAAGAAGATGAAGAAGATCACTTGCAGATTGCTTCTCTCCTCTATCCACATAAGACAACACCCCCTCCCTCTCCTAGATCCCTTCATCCCTTTTAGCACATCTTCACTTCCTAGCTTCCTTTCCACCTCCTCCTCACACACTTAACTCGCCCGGTAAAAACCAGGCGCTTGCCCCTAGAGTGCCCCCCACAAGGACTCCATTGCCACCGCGTACTCTTCATAGAAAAAGATGATGTGTCAAGCTCTCCTTTCACCATCTTTCGGACAAATCATGCCTCAGTACTAGCCCTCGCCTGCTCACCTAAGCATGGCTCTCATACTTTTCTATGTTCCACTGATTTTCTAGAAAGTTTAAAAATTAAAATTAGCTCCTTATTACTACCCGATGATCACGACAGCTTCAAATCTAAATTCCGCATTCATGAAGGTCATTGCCACCATGGATTAGTGCTAAAAAGTTAGCCCTCCCTACACCATCCATCAATTTCCCTCTCACCCCTCATCACCCTCTAAAGGCACTCTTATCGTGCCATTGCACAATGTCACCTAGCCTATACTTGGAGAAACTACATTGTCACAACCATTGTTGGGCTTTACTCTAAGAAACTAGAGAAACATGTAGTTGCAATGAAGGTTGCAACAATCAACTCAATTCATTTGACAACCCTCTAGCATGCTTCACATCCCTTCCAATCTTGCACAGATTGGCACGCCATGGATCAACTATAAGTGGCACTACTCTGATGAACAGCACCAAGATGCACTCTTATGTCCTCTTCTCTTCATGCTCATCTCATTTCAAGACAACATCTCTCTCAACTTTTGTATAAACGACTGATATATCAATTGCTTTCAGGCTTCATCCCCCCAACAATGTCTACTTTGTCCACTATATACATGTGATTCTTAATGACACTACACACAATAGTTATAGTTCTTGTTCAAGCTCTGAAACAATCTAATACTCAAACTAGAGTGCTCAAAATGCATCCCTAAAGCAAATTATAATAAATAGGCTCACTTAATTTATAAACAATAAACACATAGAGTTTGAAGGGAGATAAAGTATAAGATGTTATACTTGCCCTTGGTTTGTTCCCAATTAGGACGATGGATGCATTTTTTGTCAATGGTCCCAAAGCCTCCAAATACACTACATGGTGAATGGAGTTAAAATTAGTAGTGTCAATGAAGGGTTAGATGATTATTAGGTTTGCATTTTGTTAAATGTCTAGTATTGCATCGGATGCGTCAATTTTACGAGCAGAAACCTATGAGCAGGTTTATCCGAGCGTGTTTTTCAAGAGATTTTTAAAAATGTTTTTCTTCAGGAAACATGGTTTTTACACTTTTATTTTCACTAGAACTAGATCCCTTTATCATAAAAATATACAGACTAGTCACTCATTCATTTTTACACAACATAATTTTCTTATTTAGAGACATCCCTTTGTACCCCTGTTATTACCTTAAAAAAGTGTTGATTCCTTTAAGAAACATTCCTCATAATCACTCTCAATGTAATAGTACTATGCATATATAATTACTTATTAACACATTTATATCATATGGCAATATCTTTTTAGTGTTTTTATAGCATATTTATGGACATGTTTCTAAAGAAGTTTAAATTACTATAAATAAGTATTAACTTGGGCTTATATATCACTCTCATAAAATACATGTAATATTTAATACTATATATGAGAGATTTTCCAAAATATAACTCCATAGATGTGCTCAAATGGGGTGTTCCGATCAATTTGAGTGGTTGAATGACTATATTTGGACATTGGATATGAAAGTTATGTCACTTTTAAAAGTGCTGTCCAAGGTAGTTTCGCCAGCGAAACTACCTTGGGAGACTTGCTTCAAAGGGGTTTCACTGGCGAAACTACCTGGATGGCTTGCTTCAATGAGTTTTCTTTGAAGAAACTCTTTCATGAAGATAGGTTGAGAGAGGGTTTTCAATGTCACCCCCTATTAAGTAAAAGTTGTAAGAAGGATCATAAGGGAATTTTCATAGAGAAGTCTACTCTACATGTGGGTTTCTTCAAAAGCCATCCCATTATGCTCTCACCATTCCTACAGATTCACCTAAAGATTTTTTTATAAAATAGGCATTGCTATAATACTTTGCATATTTCTAAGTGAAACTATGTTTTCTTCTGATCGATTTTTGCCATATTTATGCATAGTTGGAAGCCTTTTTTTTCCTTCGCTCGGACGCTCGGAAGATTTCGCTCAGAAAATGCTTGTCCCCTATTGCATCTCTCTCCTCATGGAGTCTCCTACATTGCATCCCCCTGATCCTCTTCCCTTTTTACTCATTATCGAAGGAATTTATTTTATATTTTGTTTAACTTACTTATCTCATCCCTAACTAGAAAATTTGTAGATCTACCACCTTGTTATTTGTAAGCCTACTTCAACAGATGTCAAGTGCAATAATGACACTTGGTAAAAGAAACCTGGCTCCAACATCAAGATGAGCAGTTGGAGACCATGCACAATGTCTCCTCAAGGATGAAAAGCTTGCTTCATTTAAAAGGCATTCATCCCATTCATTGGCACTAATATACACATGGATTTAAAGGGTAATAGGCAAGGATAGATAAATGTATTGTAAGAGTAAGATTTAAAGGTCAACAATTTGGTCTAGAAGGGTTCCAACATGATGCTCCTAATAACTCTTTCTTTTTTGCTTTTATTATAACAAAAGCGAGAATTACCCTTGATTTTACATAGTCACTTTAAATAGCTTTCTCCAATGAAAGAATCCATTAACACCATCTACTATCATTTTGTATATAGTAAGATATCTAAATTTACTCCAATTATCTACCCCCTCGTGGCTAGTGTGATGAGTTTGTAGCTTCCAAGTAACTTTTCAATGTCTTCAAAATATGGTTTTAGGAAAGTTGTGTGAATTTTCTTGAATATTAAGTCATTTTAGAAGCTCCAAATGGCCATAAAGGTTGCTCCTCTATTGTAAGGCCATGTTCTTTGTGCGCCATCTCCCAACAACGCTAAGCTTTAAGATAAAGGATTCACTATCCTTGGTCTACAAACCAACACCATGCATCAAATTTTAGATCCCTTCTAGAATAACCAAGGCAAATTTGCATTTGCCCAAACAAGCTCATTACTCCTTCTAGTCTACCGCAAAAGTCACTTTGAATTTCTATTATTTCAGCTACAATTTAACAAATTAACCACTACACTAGTATTTTCCACATGAAAATATTGCATTATCTTTTATTTTGCCTACCACATTAGACCATAGAAATTAATTGAGCCATTTTTCCATTATGCTTTATCAAAGTGCCTCCCAACACAAATTATCAAGGTTAGCACCACTATCTTACCATTATGTCCTATATATTTTTTTCTTCCATCCCTCTAGTTTGAGTTTGCATTTGATTTTCCTTAGGAAACCAACCAAATTTATGCTTAAAGCTCATATCCACTCCCCGAGGGCTTCCCAAATGTCTAAGGTTCCATATAAGATCTTGGTCTTGAACAATAACAAATGGATACACTTACCCTATTATTCCAAGAGTCAAATGTCAAACTTGTCTATGATCTTGCTCATTTCTTCATCATCCTCTATGGAGAAGGCATAAGTGTCATGTATAAACATTTGGGCACCTAGCTACTTACCTAAGGGGAGAGTGAAACCTTGTATGTAGCCCTTTTCTCTACAGCATTGAAGCTTACTCAATAGGGGTTCTAATGGAGCAACCATGCCTCACATTCAATCTATGTCTAAAAATATGCAGTTTTTCATATTCATAGTCCTCTATTTCCATAAATATCAATTATGATCTACTTCAATTTTGATACTTTTTGCAATAATTTAAAATTCTTTACAGTTTCAATTTGATTAGATTGAGTAGTTATGGAAGTAAGTACATATAAGTTTTGAATCCTATTCAATGTGTGTATTACATTTTTCAAGATGTAATTTTAGTTCACATATTTTTGGAGTCTTGTACCTCGTTAGCAGATGTTGATGAGTCAATCCTTTGAGCTAACCGTTATTTTATAGAAGTGTTTAGTAGAGATAAAGGCCTTCAATACTCACCAGCATTGAGCCTCTAGGAATAAGTGAACTTGTCTCGAGTTCACATATTCAGACATGCCTCTTGTCCTTGTCTTTTTTACCATCCTAGTGTATGGGCCTTTGAGCTTGTCCCAATACTTATTGTAGAAGTTAGCTAGCAAGGCTGATTAGTCTCGTGACTTTTTGTAATTCTTTGGTAATGAAGTGTTTTTTAAGGGTTAATGCCTTCTCCTTTGAAATTTTCTTAGGAAGGTGTTGCATAAACTCTTGTGCCTTGACTTTCTCACTAAAGGGGTTCCACTAATGTTGTTTGGAGTGCTAACAATGATTTCAGCCACTTTATCTAGATAAAAAATTAACATGCCTTCTACATCCAAGACCCTTTTCTTGATGAGCATGCATCTCTTTGATACATTGAAAGAAGAAAATAGAAGGGGAATCTCCTTCTCTTTGCCTTGACTTAATTCCTATTGTCTTGGCGTATTATATTTGAACTTAAAGCTATCTATTAGAAGGTATTTCCCTAAGGCTATGAGCAAATGTATTTCTTGCACATATCAACGAGGTGTCCTAAGCCTTTTTTTACTTTGGTTCTATCACATCCATATGTATTGACCACTTTGATGGAGGCTTGAATACCCCCATTGCATTCTCATAAGGGGTCTATTCTTCTATATGCTTCCTATATACATATACTATTGGCTAAGAATTCTAACTATCTTAGATGTTCCAAATTGACCTTAAATGGAAGTGAATCCCATAATGCTCCCTTGACTAGTAGCCCAAACTCCCACAACACAAGCATGTGATTAGACATGGTTGTGCCTCTAATAGCCTACATTTTAAAGTGTGGATTTAGCCACCATCTTTTGCTTGAAAAATATATCTTATCATGGATAATCCTTGCCATGCAAAAACTTGCTGCACTTTGTTGATTATTCCTTCAATGATCATGCAAAGACCCTTCTAGGTGTAAATTTTTATAGTCCACCAATTAGTTTTTTTGATAAATTCTTCCCAACTTGGGTGGGATTGGTTCTCATTACTTTCAATGATGTTTAGCCCCCCCACTTTAGCATTCATATCTACACACAAATCTCCAAACTTTCAATGATATTTTAGCCCCCCCACTTTAGTATTTATGTCTACACACAAATTAGAAATCTCCCTCCAAACTTGTTCCCTCAAAACCAAAGCTATGGGGACGTAGATGCTTGGACAACTACAAAAGTATGAGTTCCCAAAGAGGGCTTCACAAACAAAGCTCTTCTTTTTGGAGTCTCTCTACACCTCGTGTGTCTCTCCTCTCCTCTCCTCTCCTCTCCTCTCCTCCAGTGCTTGAGTTCCTTTCCTAATCACACATTCTACCCCAACCTCTTGAGCTAGATTATTATAAAACCAATATTTTGGAAGAAAATTTGAAACCAAGCCAAGTCTAGTAGCTACAGATTTGAATCCTAAAGCAAGGTTGCATTAAGGTTTAGATTGAATAACTCCCACACACACGCACACCCTTTTTTACACTTCATCACAGATCATCTATAGATTCCATGACATCTTCTTTGATAATAGAAGTACCTTGCCCCACTACAAGATCCCTTGTATGGAGTTAGTAGGGTCATAGTTCAAATTGAAAATGTTAATTGGTGTCATTAAGAGTAAGGGAATCATTGAAAAGTATGTTCCTGAAGTAGTGTCTATGTGAGAGTAGCTTTCTTCAAATTAATATTGGGTTAAATTGGCACACTAGTGTTCTCAATTACAGAGGCTTCTGGATAACTGCTAAACCTAACTTCACTGCACCTTGGTAGATTCCACCCATGGTTGTACTCCTTCGTCTCCCATTTCTTACATTGCTCTTCATCTAAAACCATAGGATCAACTCTAATAGGATCATGTTGGTGCCTTCAATAGGCATGAGGGCATGCTTTGTTGGGGTAAAGGCACATTGCCAACCCTTCATTAAAAGATAGGACACCTATGACTGTCTTAAGACAGTCATAGGGTAAACCTAATCCTAATAAAACACAACTGAGTTTGTGGTGTGGCTCATCACTTCACACCCGCACATCTTGGAGTTCTCTCTCTCTCACTCTCTCCCTCTTGCTCTCATTCCCCCTTCAGGGCCCTTCAACTGGTATCAGAGCCATTCCCCTCCACTCCCTAGCCTAGCCCTTACCATCCTCGACCCCTACCTAGCACAGGTGTACAGCGCCGTACAGCGCCGTACGTCGTCCATACATCTGTACGGACGAGCTTCGTCGATCAGGGCGTAGGTCAGCAGATCAGGGCGCAGGGCAGCAGCGCGTCGAGCAGCAAAGGCGGCGGTGGAGCAGCAAAGGCGGTGGTTTTTCTTTGCATTACGCAGGTCAGGGCGGCGCAGCATCGCACCACCTAGCAGGGAGCAGCACATCGGTGCAGCGCGCAGGGGCTACCGCATGCTTCCTTCGCGCGCCGTACATCTGTACGGCTGTACAGTCGTACGGTGGCCGTACGTCCGTACGGACGGCCCTCTTCAACTGGTACAGATTACTGTACTGTACGTTGACAGGTCCTACAGCAGGGAGCTGCTTCTGATTTTGTGCAGCAGGGAGGTACATTTTTCGGTTTTTTTTTTGGGATCTGTGTCAGAAGAAATTTTTTTCTCCTTGGATCTGGTTGTTGTACAAGTACAGCAAGTACGAAAGTACAAAAGGCATTTTTGTTTGGGGAAGAAAGAGAGGTGGAATAGCATTCTGCTCTTCATTCCTCTTGATTCAGGGTCATTTTTCAGTTCACAAAACTGTCTTATCTTGAAAGTACAGCAAGTACTTTCATTCATCTCGTGCTTGAGGTGAAGAGAACCACAGTGTGTGGTTGATTGCACAGTTATTCTGTTCTGGGAATGTAATGCCTTGATTTTACAAGAGGACATGTGCTTTTACTGGGTTTGAATCTCAGTTCACAGGTGAGCAGATCATAGGGCTTTTACCCGGAAGGTGATGCATTGTATGCCTTGAGGCAGTGTGGTGCCAGAGTGCACACATTTGTCTTGATTTCCGCAGTGTTGAGGTGACATTTTCTTGCAGGTCACATTTCTTGTGCAACACTCAGAGAACTTCAGTTGAGCCACGCTTGGCCAGGGCGCATCGAGTTTACTCGGTCCCTAACTGTCCATCGTTGACAATGCTCAAAAGGTTCCTCATTGAGTATTTGTATGTTGGGATCTGTGTATGTCATTTCTACACAGGGCAGTATATGCATTACACTAGTGGATGATTTTGTCAGAGAGATTTTCATATTGCATGCTACCTCAGTGTTGAGGTGTTCTCTACTTGATTCAGGTGTCAGATCAAGGGGCTTTTGCCCAGACTTTGTTTGATAGCACTTGGGTTACCGACAGAGATCTTCAGATGCATTTTCTCCCCTTGGTATAAGGGTGATTGCTTGGGATTTATCCCATTTTCTGTTGCAGGTTTTGTGACAGGCTGAAGTGTCATTTTTTTTTTGGGTGTTTGCCAAGTGGTTTCTGCAATTTAACTCAGTGCAATACCTCATCTGAGGTGGGAGAAGTGATCAGTACAGTCAGTACAGCAGTGTTTACAGCAGTGTTTGTGCTTTGTCAGATGATTATGCACTGTTAAGCACTTGTTGAGCAGCTGCAGCAGTCTGAAATTAGTGTTTTTTATGCCTCTTTGAGCACGGTACAGTGTGTCAGAAGGTACAGTATTTGCAGGGTCATTTACTGTTTTGCTGCAGATTTTCCTGATAGTAAAAACAGCACCATTGAGAGTGCTTCTGGCTCTTGAATAGAGCAGGTTTTTTCTGAGAAATCAGAATTTTTATTCAGCTTTTTTTTTACTTCCAGGGAGTCAGGTACTTTCCTTATCTGATATGGCATCAGGGGGAAGTGATTCTTCGATTCTGAACATAAAGAAACTGGAAGGAGCACACAACTATGCATTATGGGCAGAACAGTGCTTGAATGTACTTCTGTTAAAGAAGATTGCTAAGCCCATAAGGGTGAAGGGTGTCAAGCCATCTGACATGGCAGCTGATGACTGGGAAGAGCTTGATTTGTCTGCGAGGGCAGCTATCATGCTCACTATTTCAGACACTCTTGTGTTCAATGTACAGGTTGAAAAGACCTCTTATGGTCTATGGCAAAGACTAGAAGAATTGTATGCCCAAAAGAGCTCAGCCAGTAAGGTTTATTGGCTGAAGAAGCTGGTCGATCTTCGCATGAAGGAAGGTACAGCTATGACCTCACACTTGAGTGAGTTCAATGCCATCTTTACACAGCTGATTGCACAGGGGTTGAACCTTGATGAGGAGTTCAAGGCTACTTTCTTGCTGTGTACCCTCCCCGAGAGTTGGGACACTTTCAAGACCACCCTGTCAAACTCGAATGTCACTCTTATTTATGCTGATGTAGAGAGCTCTCTCCTTATGGAGGAGATGAGCAGGAAGAATAATGCGGGCAGCAAATCTTCAAATGCTTTGCAGGTATAGGATAGAGGCAGAACTCAGCAGAAGGGGAGATCTGCTAGTAAATCCAAATCCCGAAGTCAGTCCCGTGGTAAAAAGGATATTGAATGCTTTTATTGTGGCAAGAAGGGACATGTGAAGTCTAAGTGCTTCAAGTTCATACGGGATCAGAAAGCCAAGAAGGCTGAAACAAAGGATGCAGGAAATGCAAGCAAAGGCAAAGGCAAGGCCAAGGCAGATGACTTGGATGCAGTGAATGTTGCAGCAGAGGACAGTGACAGTGACATACATGATGTTTTATGCTCTTCTGCTGTAATAGCACATGCCTTAGTTATTGATGGTCACGACATGCACACTTGGCTCTTGGATTCAGGTGCCTCTTTTCATGTTACTCCTCATAGGGAGTGGTTTACTTCCTACACAGGTACTCATGGAGTTGTTCATCTTGGGAACAACTATGCATGTTAGATTGCAGGGATTGGCAGTATACAGATAGTATTTCCTGATGGACGCATATTCATGCTTGATGGTGTCCGCCATGTGCCGCAAATCAAGAAAAATCTGATTAGCACTGGCCTATT
Source organism: Dipteris shenzhenensis (assembly GCF_047967505.1). Taxonomy (NCBI): domain Eukaryota; kingdom Viridiplantae; phylum Streptophyta; class Polypodiopsida; order Gleicheniales; family Dipteridaceae; genus Dipteris; species Dipteris shenzhenensis. The sequence goes on from NC_141627.1 coordinate 19,292,180, forward strand.
GGATGACAGTGGTTACCACACCACATTTGGGGATTCCAAATGGGTGATTACTGATGGCCAGACTGTAGTGGCTGAGGGTTTTAAGAGTGATACCTTGTACCCTCTTTATGTTTCCAGTGTGGGTAATCATGTTGTTGCCATAACCGAGCTGCCAAAGGTTTCATTGTGGCACAGCCGGTTGGGACACATGTCTGTTAAAGGAATGCAAGAACTGTCACGTTTGGGTTATCTGCCGCCTCTTTCTTTTTCAGATTTGCCTACTTGTGATCATTGTATATTTGGTAAGCATTCTGTGACTCCTCATAAGAGGAGAACTCCCCAGAATAGAGCACCACTTGATCTAGTGCACACTGATTTGTGTGAGATGCCACAGTTATCACTAGGGGGTGCAAAATATTTTATTACTTTCATTGATGATGCCACATGCAAAGTGTGGGTCTATTTCTTGAAGCATAAGGGAGATGCCTTAGATGCTTTCAAGAAGTTTGTTGCTCAGGTTGAGAATCGGACAGGACGCAGGCTGAAATGCCTCAGGTCCGATAATGGGGGTGAGTATTTGTCACATGCTTTTGTGCAGTTTTGCCAAGCTAAGGGCATCAAACAGGAACTCACAGCCCCTCATAATGCATCTCAAAATCGTGCAAGTGAGCGTATGAATCGAACTATTCAGGAGAAGGTTCGATGTATGTTGTCTTATGTTGCATTATCCCATGGCTTTTGGGCAGAAGCCGTGCAAACAGCAGTTCACATTATTAACAGGTCGCCAAACAAGGCTTTGGAGTTGAAAGTGCCAGAAGAGGTGTGGTCTGGCAAGCCACCTTCATATAAGCACTTACGTGTATTTGGCTGCGAGTGCTTTGCTCATGTACGCAAAGAACTACGCACCAAACTGGATCCAAAGTCTATCAGATGCATCTTTATGGGTTATGGTGACGAAGGTGAAATGGGGTACAGGTTATGGGATCCCGTTAAACGGAAGATTATACGCAGCAATGATGTCATCTTTAAGGAGGATAGTGTACACAAGGAACCCGTGCAACCTGTGGAATACAGGAGGGTTATTTATGATGATGTTGGACAGCAAAGAATGCCCATTTATATGCAGCAGCAGGCTGCTGCAGATCACCCTGTTCAAGAGGGTATACAGGCTAAAAATCAGCCAGATAATTTTGCCAATGATGCACCACTAGATATGCCAGCAGATGGGGCTGTAGAACAGCCAGATATGGTGGTACAGCCACCCGTCATGCATGAAGAACAGGCTGGACAACAACCTAATCCGGAACATTTTGTTAGGAGGAGCACCCATGCACAACGGCCTCCTGCCAGGTTTGTTCCAGGAGCCAATAATGTGGCTGATTTTATCATGCTGACAGATTGTGGTGAGCCTTCCAGCTTCAAGGAAGCTATGGGAAGAACAGAGAAAAAGAAGTGGGAGAAAGCCATGCAGTCAGAAATGGACTCCCTACTTCAGAATGATACATGGGACTTGGTGCAGTTACCTGCAGGCAGAAAAGTTTTGCCATGCAAGTGGGTTTACAAAGTCAAAGTGGATTCAAATGCTTTACCGAGGTATAAGGCCAGATTGGTTGCCAAGGGATTTAAGCACGAGAAGGGTATTGACTTTGATGAGATCTTTTCCCCTGTAGTCAAGATGACTACTTTGAGAGCAGTGTTAGCTCTTGTTGCTCATGACGACATGGATTTATGTCAGATGGATGTGAAGATAGCCTTTCTTCACGGAGATCTCCATGATGAGATCTATATGAGTCAGCCAGAGGGATATGCTATTAAAGGGAAAGAGCAGCTTGTGTGTAAGCTCAAGAGGAGCTTGTATGGACTCAAGCAGGCGCCAAGGGAATGGTACAAGAAGTTTGATGCCTTCATGCAGTCCCAAGGGTATCATAGGTGTGAGACCGATCATTGCTTGTACACCAAATGGGCAAAGGATGGCAGTCTGATGCTACTCATTCTATATGTGGATGACATGCTTATTGCCAGTAAATCTCAGCATGAGATTAGTGCTTTGAAGAAACAACTGCATAAGTCTTTTGACATGAAAGACTTGGGTGATGCAAATCATATTCTTGGCATGCGGATTACTCGTGACAGGTCCAAGGGACTTTTGTTTCTGTCACAGAAAGAGTACATTGACAAAGTACTGCAGAGGTTTAAAATGGAGGGGGGGAAGTCTATTAGTACCCCTTTGCCTCCACATTTAAAACTCAGCAGTAAGGACAGCCCCAAATCAGATTATGATAAGGCTGAAATGGCCAAGGTTCCGTATGCATCTGCAGTTGGTTCTTTGATGTATGCCATGGTTGCCACTCGTCCGGATATTGCTTTTGCGGTGGGAGTCATCAGCAGGTATATGGCAAATCCAGGCAAGCGGCACTGGGAAGCAGTGAAAGGTGTCTTGAGGTATCTCAAGGGTACCAAAGACTTGTGCATATGCTATGGTAGGCAAGATGCATTGGTGCATGGTTTTACAGATTCAGACTATGCAGGCAATGCAGATAACCGGAAGTCTACTACCGGTTATATTTTCACATTTGCAGGAGGTGCTATATCATGGGTGTCTCGGTTGCAGAAATGCGTTGCACTGTCAACCACAGAAGCTGAATGTGTTGCAGCCACTGAGGCCTGCAAGGAAGCAATATGGCTTACTCGGCTGGTGGGAGATTTGGGCATTATAGGAGATATGCCAGTTTTGCATTGTGATAGTCAGAGTGCTATCATGTTGGCAAAGAATCCGGTCTTTCATCAAAAGACCAAGCACATAGAAGTGAAATATCATTTCATCAGGGAGGTACTGGAAGACAAGCGACTTGAGCTTGTGAAAGTGCATACTGATGATAATCCTGCAGATTTGCTCACTAAGAGCTTGCCTACAGAGCGGTTTGCACATTGCCGCCACATCATGGGATTAGGATGAGACCATTCTTATTTTACGGTCTTGTATACAGTAACTGTATATTGCTGTAATTTTTTATTCTTTTCTCCCCTTTAGGCACATTGGCCTTTAGGTGGGAGGTTGTTGGGGTAAAGGCACATTGCCAACCCTTCATTAAAAGATAGGGCACCTAAGACAGTCATAGGGTAAACCTAATCCTAATAAAACACAACTGAGTTTGTGGTGTGGCTCATCACTTCACACCCGCACATCTTGGAGTTCTCTCTCTCTCACTCTCTCCCTCTTGCTCTCATTCCCCCTTCAGGGCCCTTCATGCTTAAGTTTAGTGTTTGCTTTGACTTATTTGTGTTACCTAGCTTTGATGTATTACCATCCTTTCCATCTTTTTGAGCCATTTACTTCTCTCGAGGCTTCTTGTTTCCTCTAGGTCTTGCATGACCAACATCATTATTAGTTGGCCACTTGCCTTTATAAACGTTTTAAAATAGTATTGCTTACTTATTTTATTGTTGTGCTCATTCTTTCTGTGGGTTGCTCGCTATGGTGCTAAGGTGACTCTTTGCTCTCTTGGAACATCTCTTAGGTACCCTAGATGATAAAATTTTCAAAGACATTGTAGCAAAGTGTCCATCTTGTCACACAGATATAGCATGCATCCCAATAATAGCCCAAACTAGTATTTTAGATTCTCACCCCTAGCTCCACATCCATGCACTTAGGGACCTCTCTGGTCTAGTTCCAAAGAATGAATGTCCTATATACTCCCATGAAAGTTTTAGGAAAACTAGGGATAACGAGCAACTTACCCATTGTTTCTACCATAGTGAGGTAGGTGGGCCGACTAGGAAAGCATACCCATACTAGGGACTCCGACCACCACAACTATTAAGTAACACAAAAGGATGTCATCCAAGAAATCATGAGTTCCATAACACCTGTGACATTTAGAAAGTGTTATAATCAAGAGCAATCAAAGTATGTTTTATCATTATTGATGAGATGTACATTATAAACAGGACTGATGCTATCAAACTTTAAGTTATATTATTATTGATAGCATCTTTACATTAGAAGTAACCCATAAGATTTATGAAGAGGATTGATCCTATCAAGCTTTAAGTTTATTATTTAGCATCATTACAATTAGAAGTAATCCATACAGCTTAAAAGAGTTGAGAAATTTTCATAAAAATAGGTCATGACATCCACAAAATGGTGGTGTGGTCTATAATGATTTCGAAAGACTTACTCTTTTCTTAAACCTTTACTTAAGTGAATTTTGGCTTGTAGCACACTTAGTCCTCTCTTAACTACCAAAGCCATCTCATAGGTCAGTATAGGTATTGAGCCCGATGTTTCTCATGTTGTTTATTATCTTACTTGTTCTAAGTTCTTATCTTAATCTTTACACTTGTCGATTAGCTACAAGAACATGTAACCACTTTCAAATTACAATAGGATTTTTATTAATGAGCACAAGACATGTGGGGACCATGATTTGATATTTGATATGTTCAAGTAATATGTTGTTGATGACATTCATTTGATTTTGGTATACAGATTTGGTGTTGGTGGTATCCTCGCATTTAAATTAAGTCTTACTAGTGTGTAACCTAGTGGTTTGGATGCTTGCTCATGTTGTACAAATTTTTGAAGCAATTCCCAATGTTTTGATTATTTGAAAAGGCTACTATGCAATCTTTCATGATACAAGATTGATAATTCATGTGTCATTAATTCTACATTAGGGATGGCATGCCATACCTATTATGTGTTAATCATAGTAGGCCATGGTATAATTAGTAAAATGCTAAACCAATTACCCATCAATTTAGCTCTCTTAAACTACATATTGTCCACTTGCAACATGTGGATTGTATCAACATTTGAGTTTATATTTACTTTCAATTGTTATGTTGAAATCCTAGCCAATTGTTAAGTGTGCTCCAACCAATGGCATCAAATTCTTGGCATACTTGAATATCTTGCCTACTTATAATCACCATGCTTGTTCTTTCCTTGCCACCATCACACACCCAAGATTGTATACCTTGTTTTGTCTTGCCTAATATTGTGCACCTAGGATGCTATAGTTTAGGGAGCCAATTATTGTTTTAAAAGAGGAAGACAGGACTACTCATGAAGTTTTATAGTGATTCTATTATCCTTCATGTAAAAATATCAAAGGTCAAATGATAGAGTACAAATAATTAAAGTTTAAACCCCCTATGAAACATATTCAAACTTGTAAAGTCGTGTAATGTTTGCTGACTACAAATTGACCATGTATAGCCATCTATGGTGTCTTTTTAATTCTGGCTCAGTTTTTGTTACAACAATCCATTATATTTGCTTGATGGTTTCATAATTAGTGTACTTGGAATTTCTAGGCCATGAAAGTTTTAGAAAAACTAGGAATAACAAGCAAGTTACCCACAATTTTTACCATAATGAGGTAGGTGGGCTGACTAAGGAAGTATACCCATATTGGGCACTCGAACAACTATAGCTATTTAATAACACAAAAGGCTGTCATCCAAGAAATCATGCGCTCCATAGCACCTCTAACATTTAGAAAGTGTTATCATCAAGAGCAAAATCAAAGCAATTTTTGCCATTATTGATAAGATGTAGATGATTGATGCTATCAAGTTTTTAAGTTATATTATTTAGCATCCATATTTATATTTTCTTAAAGCAAAGTCATGCGACACTCATAGGGAGTCCATGTTCTAAGAAAAGGAGGGATCCATGTGGTGAGTGCTATCAATTCAAATTTTGAATTTTTCGCCTACTCCCACACCCTTACCATTGTAACATTTTTCTATCTCAGACTCAAGATATCACTAAATATTCTTCAGACCCACTATAGCTTATTGTGCTTCCTTTGCGCTCCTAACATCATACCCACTAGAGCTAGCAGCTACTACCTATTGTCTTGATTTCGTAGTTCCACTAATTCTCTGGCCACTAGTGATCCCATCCATCTCTCCTTCAATGAGCTCCTCTTCCTCTATCTTGATTCAATGTTCTCCCAATCTATCTGCAAATCGATGCATCCTATTCATTGTTTGTCAGATCAAGAAATGGATAAGTGAGCGAGCAAGCATGCAAGAGAGAAAGAGAGAGTGTGTGAGCAAGCGAAGTTTTTATGACACAATTTTCTATACGGTTCTATTGCTATTCTAAGAGAGAGAGGGATGCTATTTTGAGGGAGTGTGTGAAGTTTTGTATACCACTACTCTGATGTCTCTACCTAGCCTTCTTTGTTTTTGATTGCTCCTTTTCCGTTTCTCATATTCATGTGTTTTGATTTTTTGCGATGTTCAATTGTTCACGTCCCTCTTTTCATGATAGACTAAGAGATGGCTTGCAACCAGCCTCACATTGGTTTCTTTGGCCTCTATGGCACGTCCCTCTTTTCATGATAGAATGAGCGATGGCTTGCAACCAGCGTCACACTTGGCTTGGCTATCACGATCCCAATAAATTTCTTCGGCCTCCTTGGATCGACTTATCATGATCCCACCAAGATCATAATCGAAGTTTTTTCTCTAATCCAGATCAACGGGCTTTCTATAAAGCATGTGAAGACGTAGTAGAGGAAGATGTGAATGGTCTTGAGTTGCAAAAAAATTATTGTCAAGCAGAGCTATTGGCAATCCAATGGGAGACCTACGCACATAGACGAAGGCAGTGATGGGTTGCTGACACTTCCAACATGTAACAAACAAGACAATTTTTCAAAGCAACTTTTGCAGGTTAGGTTGAAGCATTCAAAAGAATCAAGTAGAGTGAAATCGGGAATGTAATTAGACCGAAAATATCAGTCAATGAGGGGGAAGATTTGGTGATGGACATCGATTTCCTCTTGTTCGCACCCTCCTTCCTCACCATTACCAAGTCTTTACTCCCATGGCTCTCTAAGCTTACTACCCCTCTAATTTCCATTACTGGTGCCTCCCTGTTTCCTCCCACTTCTCAACTGCCTTACATTCCCCTCATTGTTGATGGTGATGTGTAGCAAAAATCCACATTGACCAATGTAATGCAAATTAGGTCAAAGCCCGAGCAACATGTTGGGCTGATACCCAAGGACCCACGTTGAAACCCTCTATGCAATCCTCTATTTTTCTCCCGCTCGTCTCAAAGCTAATGAGGTAAAGTCTATCAAATGTAGTTTACAAGCATTGCTTGATTCTCTTAGCTCCATTGCTTTTGTATATCCTTTACTCCACCATACTGCATAGCGCTCTCACATTCTTTTTGGACTACATGCATGCCATGATATTAAAGAGAAAAAAAGGTAACTAAACAGGATTATGAACGTTTGAAGCTAGCAAGCTACAACTCCAAGGCAAGAAGAATGGCATAGAAGCTCAGCATTGCAAATGATGCATTCGATTCTGGTGCATTATTGATCACAATATTTATAAGTTACATTTTCATTCTTGCAGTTCTTATTGTTCTATATCTCCCCTAGCCCTCAACCTAAATCTTACCCCCCAGACTCGATTGTGACTGACTTGCCATCACTATCACTATGCAGTTGGCTCCCTATATGGCATATCTAGACTGTAAATTACATGAGGTAGGCAAAGAATTGATTTATCTGCTTGTAATGGGATGACGAACAACTAATCTCCAATGATATAATGTGTGAGGAAACAGTGGCAAGACACAAAGGGAGAGATCATTATCAAGTTGGTGCATCTCGATAATATGAGCTTATCACCTGCAAGTTGCATAGCTTGGAATTAGTGATAGAATTCTCACTAAATAAATGCATCAAAGACAGGATGCAATTACTCAAAGTGAAAATTGGATGTTTGAAGTGGAGAGTCTTCTCCTATCTCCAGTCGCCCATGTAGTTCTTGCACCTACCGACTATTTCAAGTCCTTTTGACAAAGAACCTTGGAAAAGGGTGGAAGTGATGTAAGGTTTTTTATATCTCTGGGATACCAGATGATACTATTTAAGTTATGTGTTTTGACATTTATTTGTTGTTATGAACATTGCAGGATGATACCTCTCGCTTATGTGAATACATTTGGTTAGTATGTTTTTTTTCACTTTGTAGCAATAATCTTTCCATAAATTGCTACCATGTAGCAAGCAAACGTAGTCTACATCATGCTTAGTTCTCCTAATTAAGAGAAACAAAACCTTGGAAAGATTCAGTGTAATTTGAACAAGTTTTAACAACTTTCTCAGTTTGCATCAAAAGCAATGGGATAGATCCATGGAATTCTCAATAAAATCAATTCTCTCTCTCTCTCTCTCTCTCTCTCTCTCTCTCTACACACACACACACACACACACACACACACACACATGCACACACATGCACACGCACACGCACATGCACATGCACATGCACACACACAACATACACACGTGCACGCACACGCACACGCACACGCACACGCACAGGCACATGCACGTGCGTGTGTGTGTGTGTGTGTGTGTGTGTGTAGAAGACATTTACAACACCCCTTTCCATAGTGAAGAGTATAAAATTTTGGAGTAGGAAAGAGAAATGTTTAATAGATAAACTTTGAAATAAACATCCACAACTTGTGTTTGATTAAAAGAGTGGATTAACCTAGATCCAATTTGAAATTCCCTAACACGCATTCACATATTGATATTTTTAAATAAATCTTAAAGCTTTATTTTTTAAAATTAAAGACAACCTAGGATCCTAACCTTGAGACCTGTCATAGATGGGCTATGTTACTCGTCTTTACACTTAGAAGTTAGAAGTAACCCATAAAATCTATGAAGAGGATTGACCCTATCAAACTTTAAGTGTTATTATTTAGCATCATTAAAATTAGAATTAACCTGTACAACTTAAAAGAGTTGAGAAATTTTCATAGAAATAGGCCATTACATCCACAAAATAGTGGTGTATAATGATTTCTAAAGCCTTACTCCTTTCTTAAACACTTATTTATGTGAATTTAGGCTTGAAGCCAACCTTATCTTCTCTTTGACTACCAAAGTCATCTCATAGGTTCGTATAGGTATTAAGCGTGATGTTTCTCACGTTGTTGATTATCTTACTTGTTCTAAGTTTTTATCTTAATCTTTGTTACAATTTTTCATTAGCTACAAGACCATGTAATGAATTTCATATTACATTAGGATTTTTACTAATGGGCACATGACATGTGGAGGCCATTTGATCTTTGATTTGTTCGAGTAAGTAAAATGTTGTTGATGACCTTCACTTGAATTAGTGTTGGTGGTATCCTTGCATTTAAAATAAGTCTTACTAGTGTGTAATCTTGTTGTTTAGATGTCATACAAAATTTTGTAGCAATTCCCAATGTTGTGATGATTTGAAAAACCTATTGCGTTATCTTTCATGATACAAGATTAATAATTCAAATGTCATTAATTCTACATCAGGCATGGCACACCACATGTATTATGCGGTAATCATAGTAGGCCATGGTATAATTAGTCAACTTTTAAACCAATTTTGCTATTTCAACCTACATCTTGTCGACTTGCAACATGTGCATTGCATTAACGTTTCAGTTGATGTTTACATTAAATTGTTATATTGAAATCTTGACCAGTTGTGATGTGTGTTCCAACCTATTACATAAAATTCTTAGCCAGCATACTTGAATATCTTGCCTGCATACAATCTTCATGTTTGTTCTTTTCTTGCCTCCATGCACCCAAGATTGTGCACCTTGTTTTCCTCTTGCCTAGTATTGTGCACCTAGTTTAGGGAGCCACTTATTATTTTAAAAGAGGAGGATGAGACTATTAATGAAGTGCTAGTGATTCTATTATCCTTCATGTAAAGCGATAAAAAGTTGAATGGTAGAGAACACATGCTTAAAGGATAAACCCCAATGAAACTCATTCAAACTTGTAAACTCGTGCAATGCTTGCCTGCTATAAAGTGACAATGTATAGTCATCTATGATACCTTTGTCATTGTGGCTCAATTGTTGTTATAACAATCCATATTATTTGCTTGATGGTTTTATCATCAATGTTCTTGGCAATTCTATGTGAAGTTTATTCGTAGGGAGGAGAAGGGGATCATGCATAGAATATGCTCATGAGGAAGAACAAGCTGTGTCACATGCTTTATTCATCTTAGGGACCATGACCTAATATCGTGGCTAAACATTATGACCTTTTCACATATTGGTTCCTCCTTCAAGATAGCTTTTGGCAACCTTTTAAAATTTTCCTTGCACTATGTGACATGCCTCGTAGACCACAAAAGGGCACGTTTTCATGTAGATCTAACTTTCATAATCTACATCTTGCCCACTTGCAATATGTGGACCTCATTGACATTTGACTTAATTTTTGCATTAAATTGTCATATTCAACATCTTTCCCATTGGTGATTTTTGTTCTAATGAATTGCCCCAAAGTCTTGGCATACTTGAATGTTTGGCTAGCATATGCATCACCATATTGTTTTTTCCTTGTCTTTGTGCACACAAGGTTTTGCACATAATATTGTTTATTCTGGCCATTTGTTTTCTAGAGGAGAATATGGAGAGGAAGATTGACTAAGTATTAGTGATTGTGTTAGCATACAAATAGGCTCTCTTGAGAATGTGAGAGGGTTTACCCACCCCCCTTGGTACACGACCCTAAAGGCAAACATAAGTTGTGCTAGAAGTGTCTCGAAGGTTTGGTGCCACCAACAAGGCTCTATGTAGAGTGCTATGGATGCCTTGAAGTTTGGTGCCATCAAGATGCCAACCCATGACATGAGTATTGGTAACCTGATGCCCAGACCATAGAAAGAAGCATTTGAGATCGTAGTAGCACATCTTGGTGGGAAAGCACTATGCAATGCTCTAGTCTTGTTGCAAGGTGGGGTGTGGGGGGGGATCGAGGAATAGATGGGCTGGTGAAGTAGCAATGACCGAGCAATGACCATAGTGGAGAGGATTCAAACTAAAGATGCAAGAGGTGTTTCAGTAGCAAGGAGGATTGTGCAGAGGATTTGGATTGAGCTTTGGGGACCTCTCCCATTTTGCTTCCATCGCCATGCTTCCCATTCCATAGCATTTTTTAAATTCCCTTTCTTATGGATAGTTTCAATGGCATCTTGCTCCTTTTTCCTTATTTTTGATAGTTCGACTCTCATGGAGACACACTTGCTCAACTCAACTTTATTCCTATTTGTTTTGGCCCATGGAGGCTAATTAACCTATGTTTGTGCATGGGTTAATTTAGGTTAATCTTTAGGCCTATGTCTAAGAGGGGTGCATGAACCCATAATGTTGTGTTTCACACAAGTGAGCTCTACCAATTAGCTATAACAACTCTAAAGATAACTATAATATTATAAACGGTCCCTCATGCCCCTCCCCCTTTGGCACGTCCAGTTCTCTTTAATACCCCTTCATAAGTGGTCTCCCAATCTAAAGTGGCTAACCCTCCATTTTTCTTCAATTGAAACTCCTTTATCCCTTAGTTTAATCATGGCCTTGCCTTCATACTTTTCAAAGTTCTTCTTTTTCTAAATAATAGGAATCTCCCATTTAGGGGGATAATGAGCTGAGATTGATGCTTTACTTGGAAGATAAGCTCGTTCGAGGTCAACGAGGCGATGCAAGAGGCCATGCTTCAATGGCAAGAGGAGAGCTTTTCATGAGCTACATTTGGTGAGTCTTTGGATTCCTTGAAGAGACTACAAAGCAAGCTGCCATAGTTGGGTATAAGTCAACGAAGTCACATGAGGGTGGTGTCTAGCTCGATTTGGAAATTGTGGAGTCTTTTGAATTCCCGGCCGGAACGCTTTTAGATTGTGTTGGTATATCGCTCACGAGACGTGGATTTCCCATTATTTGGATCCCAGGCTATCAGTAATTCATTCGTGGCTCATGCAACTGCAATTTATCAGTGTGACAACGAGAAATCCTGGCGTCGCAAGAACAATTTCTGGGTTCAGTGGGCTCTATGCAACTGCAGTTTATCAGTGTGACGACGAGAAATCCTGGTCGTCGCAAGAACAATTTCTGGGCTCTGTCGGAGTCTGCGCAACCGCTGCTGAATTTACACACCCGCTTTGACTTATTCGAGAATCTCTCAATTCGGGTGAGCACTTCGGGTTGAAGAATCGGTGCGATTAATTCTTCTTTCGACTTGTCGGATCCCTGTAATCTCTGCTTGCCCGATCATTATTAACTTATCGACGTACAAGTGATCAATTGACAATCGTCACGCCCAGGCAGCCCAGCTACAGAAAGCAGATGAGCGACTCTGTACTCGCTCAGCCCAGAATCATGGTAAATTCAACTCTTGTCATGCCTCATAATCCAACAACTAAAGCTATCCACTCCATCTAGACGAATTTGTCGCCCTGTGTTGAAACATCACACGCAAGGCCTTCGTTGACATGAAAAGAATCAAATGCTCCGGTCCGCGAAGAAAATTTTACGGGCGTCAACTGCCGGAGAAGAGGTAGGTCTGTCTGCAGCTAAATATGAATCCTTACGATCTGTTTCCTGCCCAGAGAACTGATGATCTGGTTGTTCCGTGGTATTATTGAACAAACACAAGCTGCTGTGTGGATGATCTGCAGGAGAGTGTTTCCAAATAGCTTGCTGCGTCAAATTAATCTAACGAAATCACAGACGCAACAATTGAATACGATCGGAAGTCTGGAAGATGTCTTGCTCTCTCTGTGCACGACAAATTTCGCATGAGCATTCACCCTCGTGGAGCCACAAATTGCCTTCGTTACCTTTAGCACCTGGTACGCGGAACGGTAGCTATGACGGAATTTCAAAGCACGTTCCACACTAGCGTCGAAAAACTTCCCAAAACATTGAAGCGTCGACGGAGGCACGGGAAGATAACGCATCATAGGAGGGACGAATCATGTACTAAGCATTCCGATCTTCTAAGCAATAGAATTTCAACCGTTGCAGACCATTTCCGGAGATGAGACAAAACCATGTGCACGAATTCCCGAAAGCTGATGGCAGTTCGGAACGATGACGGATCTACTTGACAGTACTGCCTTCAAAGTGTAATTGCACCAAGTTGTGTCTCCTTGATTCCAGTTGCATAACAGAACAGAGCGCAACAGAGCAGAGCAAAAGGCAAATACTATACTCAGAAATATGCAGGGTGGTTCTCAGAAAGAGCCCTGGTCCCTTTATACAACTTGGAGTATTATGGCACCTCCACCAAACAGAGAATCTAGATCCTAAATCTCCGAGGATCCTTGAGCTTATCGACTCTACCTAACACCCAACACACATGGAATGAATTCTCAACTACAATTCGGCTGTCTGTTGAACTCCTTTATTCAACACTTCCACGCAACAGACAGCTTAAAAACATGTAAACTCCTAAACTTCTAAAACATGTGAACTCAAGTTTCGGCTATCTGTTGCACTACAACACTACAACACTTCCACCCAAGAGACAGTCCTTATACAACACACCCATGAACTGAGTAAAAACCCAGAAGCTGATTTATTCATGGCTTCCACCTAATGGACAGCCCATCCATCCACACAAGATGTGATGACGATTCCGTCCCAATGGTTTAGTGAAGATATCAGCAACCATTTGTTCGGTAGGGCAATACTGAAGTTTTATCCAGCCTTCAAGGACAGCCTATCGAATGAAATGAAACTTGACTTCAATATGTTTAGTGCGCTTATGATAGGTACCATCTCCTGCTAGGCATATGGCTCCTTGATTGTCAACATGCAGTAAAATAACTTCTGCTATCATGGGACAGATCTCATGAATGAACCTTTTGAGCCAAATGGCTTCTTTAGCAGCACGACTTAATGCAATATATTCTGCCTCTGTGCTAGAGAGAGCCACACATTCTTGGCGCCTTGAAGACCAACTAACAGGTCCACCACTTAGCACATAAATATATATTGAAGTAGACTTGCGAGAAACCGGGTCCCCTGCCCAATCTGCATCACAAAAACCTTGGAGAGAGACCTCTTCTTTGCTGTATACAATGTGTGTATTCAGAGTATCTTTGACATACCTCAAAACTGGCTTTAAGGCAACCACATGTGCCATGCATGGAGAAACTGTCATCCTACTCAAATAGCAAACACTGAAGGTAAGATCTGGGCGAGTACTCAACATGGCATACATTAGCGCACCCAATATGTGCTCGTAAGGGAATGTATTATCTGACAAAGCATTGTGAATGTCTTTTGGCAAACTTTCCATAGGTGTAGATACAGCTTTGCACTCTGAATATCCTCATTTGTCCAACAAATTAGTCAAATATTCTCTTGATGAAGATGTACTTCACTTCTATCTGCAGACTACTCTATTTGAATACCCAAAAAACTGTGTGCATTCCCCAAGTCCTTATGCGAAAATTATGTTGAAGTGTCATTTTGGTATTTTCTAATAGACCAAGATCTGAACTGGCTATCAGTAAATCATCAACATACACAGCAACTACAATGACACTTTCAGTAGCACATTTGAAATAGACACTTGGGTCACTAGAACACCTGGTAAATCCTTCTTGCAAAAACAAACTGCCAATCTTTTTATACCAAGTACGAGAAGACTGTTTCAACCCATAAATTGCCTTTTTCAATTTGCAAACTAAATTCTCCTTACCCGTCACAACAAAGCCTTGAGGTTGCTACATATATACGCCTTCATTCAACTCTCCATGTAAAAAGGCTATAGTGACATCCATATGATGAACAATCCAACCATGTGAAACTACTAAAGCTAGTAGAATTCTGACAAATGTAAGTCGAGCAACTGGTGCATACGTTTCAGAATAATCCACCCCTTCACGCTAGCTAAACCCCTTAGCAACAAGTCGTGCCTTGTATCAGACAATCTCACCTTTTTCTCCTGTTTTGAGCTTGAGTATCCACTTGCATTGCACTACATTCTTGCCTGTAGGGAGTGGAACAAGAGCCCAAGTGTCATTTAGCTGAATAGAGCTCATCTCTTCTTGCATTGTAGTAGCCCATTTGGTAGCATGCTCAGATCTTAAGGCTTCATTGACAGTGAGAGGTTCAGCATCATCTACAAATAAGCCATGATCATGGTTGCCCAAATAATAGTCATTCAATCGTGCAGGCACTCTACAAGATCTAACAGGTCGTGACATCAATTCATGAACGTTGGTGTCAAGATCCCTTTCATCAAAGCTATCTTCATTGGGCTGCTCATCGAGAGCAGGGCCTCCATAAGGAGGCAATGGCATCTCATGATCATCACGATCTAGACTTTGATGCTGTAATGACTCATCAAGAATAGGCATTTGTAAGGCATTATCATTCATAGTAGCATCTGTACTAGTTTCAAGAGAACATGGTGGCATCGGGGTTGCAAGAAACTCTATGTAATCTCCATAAAAGGGAATGCCTGCATTACTTATATTGTCCATTGTACCAGGCATTTCATCTTCTATAAAGTTTACATCATGACTACGTACAATCTTCTTTGTTTCAGGACAATACAACCGATACGACTTAGAGGAGTATGAGTACCCTACCATGATGCACTGGACACACTTCGAATCAAGCTTATGTCTCGTTTCATCCGGTATATGAACCAAGGTTCGGCATCCAAAAGTTCAAAAATGAGACACATTTGGTTTACAAAAAGTCCATCTTTCTTCAGGCGTACTACCTGGACATGCACTTGTTGGAAGACAATTTATGATTGTTGCAACAATGGATGCAGCTTCTACCCAAAACTCAGTGCCAAGATTAGCACCATAAAGCATAGAACGTATCATATCAGTAATCGTTCTATTTTTCCTTTCTGCTATGCCAACTTCTTCATGATTGTATGCATTCATCACTTGTTTTTCAATCCCGTGAGTGTAACAAAACTTAGTAAATAAAATAGATGTGTATTTTCCACCCCCATCAGAGCGAAAAGCTGCTATCTTTTCATAAGTCTGATTTTCCACCAATGCTTTGAATGCTTTAAAATTTTTAAATGTTTCACTTTTCTTTATAAGAAAAAACACAAAAAGCTTTCAAGAGAAATCATCAATAAAGGTAAGTAAATACCGTGCACCTCCCATACTAGGAGTCACCATATCACAAATATCTGAGTGTATTAATTGAAGATGCCTATTACTACGTCGTGTTGAAGGGAGAAACGGATTCCTAGTTTGCTTTCCTTGATGGCAGGGCACACGTTTATGTTGTTGATTGAATGAGCATGCTTCCATTCCTTCAACAAGTTGATCACGCTGAAGTTGCATTAGTTTCTCAACACTAGCATGACCCATCCTCTTGTGCCACAGAAGGCCGAGCATCTCTCTGTGACATGAATCAGCAGAAAACATAGCAATGGCTGCATCTTCAATAACCAATTCGTATAGCTTTCCATGGCGTATAGCTTTGGCAATGATGTCTCCATCTGCATGCCGAATAGTGCATTTGCCTCGTGTAAAGGTTGTTATATGACCCTTGTCATCTAGGGAACTGACTGAAACTAAATTGCGCTTGAGTCCAGTGACATACATTACCTCTTTGAGTTCCACAAACTCATCTTCAGGGAGGTGAATGCGTACTCTACCCATCCCAAGGCCAAACTGAAGATTACAATCTCCCATGCAAACTGGTCTTGGAGCAATGAATGATTGATACTCAAACATCCAATCCCATTATGGAGACGTGCCGAGAAGCTTTGGAATCAAGGAACCATTTGCCAAGAACCTGATCTTCTTCAGTGGCACATGAATCATCTACCATCAATACCTTGTCTTTCACTTTTATCACCTTAGGAAGGGCTGAGAACTCTGGCTGCTTAGGCATCTCTCCTTCTGGCATTTTAAGTTTACAAAATCTAGCAATATGCCCCAATTTGCCACATTCATAACAACAGACTTTGGTCATGTCTCGTTTCTTAAACCCACTGTTTGCCTTCTTCACTTCATAATCTTTCTTTACTGTGGCGTTGGCATAGTAAGCAAAATCACTTTCAAGTTTGTGCCTCCCTCGTCTAAGTTCTTCTTCAAGAATGCATGCAGTGACATCATCAAACGTCATGCTGTCTATACTATTTCCTAGAGTTATAACCAGCATCTCATAGTCGCTGCTTAGGCTATTCAACAGGGTAGAGACTTGATCATCATCTTCAACAACAGACCCTATGGTAGCAAGTTCATCAATGATAGCTTGTACCTTTTCAATATGCTTGAGAGCTTGTTCTCCTGCTTGCATGCGAATACTAGCTAGCTGCATCTTTAATTGGCGCTTGCTAATGGGAGATCTATGTTCAAACATAGTTGCCAACTTTGTCCACGTTTCTTTGGCAGATGTGCATGATTGAACTTGTCTTGCTGGTCCGTCTTCAAGGGCACGACTGATAACAGACATCGCTCGATTGTCCTTCTCAACTAAGGTGACCTCCTCCTTGGTGAGCTCCTTGAAAGTCTCCTTCCCCTCCGGAGTATCAGGGTTCTCAATGACAGGCACAGTTACAATGCTAGTCGTTACTTCCCATAGATCATACTCCTTCAAAAACATGCGTAACCTCCATTTCCACATTTTGAAATCTACTCCATTGAAAGGCTTAACAAACTTGCGCCCTAAAACAGGGATGCTTGAAGCAGCAACAACAGAAGTGATAGGAGTGGCAATAGTTTCTTGCGCTACTTGCCCCACGCTAGAATCTATAGTAAATGCCATGACGGGAAAAGAGAAACACTTGATTCTAGAACAGTTGTTCGCTTTAGCTCACCTCTACGCAAGATGCTTCACAACACCTAAGCTTCTCCAATGCTTCACCGATGGGGCACAGGCACACCTTTACCTCTCTCTCCCCAAACACTCGTCTCACCAGCCATCTAGTATCTGAGCCTCCCCACAAAATTTGCCTCAGCGATAAGACACAGAGCATGAATCACTCCGCTCTGATACCATGAAATGAAAACAGAACAGAGCGCAATAGAGCAGAGCGAAAGGCAAATACTATACTCAGAAATATGCAGGGTGGTTCAGAGAAAGAGCCCTAGTCCCTTTATACAACTTGGAGCATTATGGCACCTCCACCAAACAGAGAATCTAGATCCTAAATCTCCGAGGATCCTTGAGCTTATCGACTCTACCTAACACCCAACACAGATGGAATGAATTCTCAACTACAATTCGGCTGTCTGTTGAACTCCTTTATTCAACAGCATTCAGATCGACACCTATGAACATAATTCCAAGATCCAGTCTAGCTTGCATCCTATTTCATCAACTGTCATGTTTCCACATTTTGTGAGCTAATGTTGATGAATAGGAGAATTTGTTGCAATTCATGTGCATTAACAGTAAGATTCCCCTCTTTGTTCAGGTTGACAAATAGTACAGCCATTCTGTGATGACACACATAACAAAAAATTATTATTGTGGGATGTCTTGCTGGGGGGGTAGTGTTGGTCTTTCTATTGATAGTGGCTATGACCATACTTTGTGTTTACAAGCGGCAAAAAGAGAGACCAAAGAAATTTGGAAGCAGCAGGAGCACTACTGGCAGCCTCCCAAATGTAAGTTGCATTCTGATTTACTGTTCTTGTGTGATTGAAATGGTCCATTGCTATCCCATTGCTATTGGGCTGATTCTTAGGCTTTCGATATTGATTCTTTCTAGATCTTGCAAAAACCGTCCTGGACCCTGAGGAATGCAGTTGAAATCTATGGAAATACATCAATTTTCTTTGTTACAGCTTAATGAAGCCACGAACAGCTTCAACAATAGGATTGGGGAGGGTAAATTGAATGCAGTCCATCATCATGGACCTCTTCCAGATAGTCAAAGCAGTGGCTGTCAAAGTTTGTTCAGCAAATTCTATCCAAGGCCTTTGTGAATTTACAACCGATGTGAAACACTCCTCCTGTTTCTAGATTGGAAAATCTAAGGGATGATGAAAGTTTGTAAATCTAGTATAACTTAGATAAAGGTGCTTACGAATTTATTATGGACATAGTGACATTCTGTGCTGAAGGTGGCTAAAAGCTAGTAGATTAAAAAGTTATAAACTAGATGTTAATGGCTATTCCTATCATAAAAGAGGCTATTGTCTCGTGGAGCTTAGCATACCTATTTTATTTTTGGTTTTCGTACTTTCATTTACATTCATAACAACAATGACAATATGGGATTTACTTAGTTATCCAGAGGTCAAAAGCTACCCAAGGATCATTCATGTGGACAATAATCAGCTACTTGGAAAGTGGAGGCTATTCAAACCACCAAAGCACCCCGAAACATTAAAGAATTCATTTGGCAAGTGAAGTGGCTTAATGCATTTATTTGGTACTTGTCTTATGTTTGCTAGCCACCACTAACAAAACTTACCAAAAAGAATATTCTTTATGTTTGAATGGAAGAGTAGGAAATGAAAACTTACACTCATATACTATAGCATTCAACACACAAAACATAAATTGTGAACTAGTGAAATAAGCCAAAATACATGATATCTAAGAATTTATGCTAAACGCTATTACATGTGACTAAGAAAGATGAGCACTATCTCTGATCCTTTGTAGGAGGATCACATATCTACAACAAACTTACACCACTATCTATCTCAACATACTCAACTTAGCAGTGAGCTATCGAATATATAGATGAGATTAGAGGATGACAGCAAGAAGTTGTCATGAGCAAGCAAGATCAACCGAGGAGAGATTCATCCAAAAATTGGACCGTTATCAAAGAAGGCATCATGGGCTTCACTAGTCAACTTTTCTCCAAATACTCGATGCAACCATGCAACATGCCACATCGCTAATTTGCCTACCAACCCCCCTTAACTCATTCTAATCGGCCCTTGTAAGAGTTTGTGTCCATGGTCTAACACCGCCCTTCAAACTGAGGGAAGGGAAGTGGGAATCTTGTCATTAAATAAATCTCAACAAATAGCTATATTGCTTTTCAAATTCACGATAATTAAAACTAGACTTATGAGTCTCGAAAACATTTCCTTCACAAAACATAGATAAGGAAACCAAAAGATCCTCACAAGACCTTTGAAATTGGACAACTTTAGCTATACGACAATTCAAGTGATATATTAATAGCAAATCCAAAACTAACTACTGGTCTTTAGATTTAAAATGCATAGTCATTGTTAGTGTTGAACTCCGTCAAGATAACTTGCATATTCTTCTACAAACACATAAGTAGCCTCGTTCTTTGTTCTTCTTTTCAGTATTGTCTCACTTTTTGAAAGAGAATTGCTCCTTGTGCCCTGGCTTCTCGCAACATTCATACTATAACTTCTTGGGATCATCCTTCTTGTTCTTTTCTTTTGAGGCTTTGCATGCATAAGCCTGTTCTTTGTTAACACTTACAATTTGCTTACACTCATCATTTAAAAGGTGGCGATCATCTGTACAAGAGTAATGTCACTACTAACTTGGAGAATCTTTACAATTTCATCAAATGTTGGAGTAAAGCTTGACAATAGAACCATGTTTATATTGTCATACTCTACATGGATTCCTAGATCAACATGTTGCCTCAATCGTGTTGCCCAAAGATCTCTCGAGATTTCTAAGAGCTCTCTCACACTTGCGCCCCTATTCAGTTATCTTATCTAGTATCACTTGAGTAGAGGGATTTTTTCGTGTTGAAAATGAAATGAGCCGAAAGACATCAGAATGAAACTATGCTAAACTTTATTGCATGTGAAAGCCGAGAAAGCTGAGCATTATCTTTGAGCCTCCACATCCATCGATGCTTGTAGGAGGATCATATATCTACAACAAACTCACATGGTCATAATGCATCTTAATATACTAACATTTTCAGTGGACCATCAAATATATAGAAGACAATGACAAGGTGACAGCAAGAAGTTGCCACAAGCAAGCATCATGACCTGATCATCATTGTGAGAATTCTACTAGGACCAACTAAGGAGACATTCATGCACAAATCATGCCGAGATAAAAGAAGACATCCCATTCAACTTTTCTCCAAATAATCCATGCAACCATATATCGTGCGACATGGTTGATTTTCCTACCAACCCATTAATTGTATTCTAACTAGCCCTTTCAAGAGTTTGCCCATGATCTAACAAGAAAATGAATTCCTATTGCAAAAAAAGTGTTGGTCATGGCCCCAATATTGCAAATGTCAGACTTTAGATTCCTGGCACTAGCACAAAGACATTACTTAGTTACAAATGAGAATGCTTAGGCATAGTGTCTGCACTTAGCAAGTTCCTTCACTAAATTTGTTGGGAAATAAGATTGTGTTTCATGTAGATCATCAAGCATTGTTATACTATCTATTATACAACCATAGCCCATAGGGAGACTTACAAGGTAATGTAAGAATTTGACTATACGATGATTCACACAAAAAAAATTAGCATCTCATTGAAGATTATCTAAGCGTATTGGAATCCATAGAGATACTGACAAAAGGCATGCTCCAAGATGTGCGAAGCAATCAAATTACTACTAGTAGAAGCATACTCAGGTGAGGGAGCTGTGGGAAGCTTGTCTTCCTGTCTTCAGATGATTTCATAGAAAAAAGCACACTCTGTCTCGTGATGAGAAACTCAAAGTTTCTTTTTCGATGTGGAAGATTCTTCACAATCTACCAAAGTGGGGGAATAGTGATGCAAACACGCTGGTGAGTCAACAAAACAATCTTCTAAAAGGAGTAGGAAACATGTCTTCTAGCCTTATGCTTTTAGAGAGCAAAGCACACTCCATTGTGACGAGGGAATGCAAAGTTTCTTTATTGATGTAAAAGATTCTTCATAATCTACTGGAGCAAGGGAACAATGATGAAGACATGATGGTGAGTCGATGGAATAATCTTCCAAAAGGCTCGCTACTGATACTTTGACTATCATTCAGGATTTTAAATACTATTTAGATGAATCTATTGAATAGAATGCTCTTTGGTTTGAGAATTTGCGGCTTTTTGCATACAATAAGTTGCATTGATGTTCATGGGCTATAAATATGGATGGAGGACTCGACATCCCAAACTAAGGCCTATCTAAGCTGCCTTATTTTCTTTAATGTGCACTATTGGTCAACCAACAAAACGCTTAATAGCATTATAGGATCATGATGTTGAAGACAGAGATACTTTGATTGAGGGATATAGTAGAGCCAACACCATGAAAGCTCTTAGGAATTGTGGGTATATTGAAGAAGAAATTGCTTTTTCTCTATAGGAGAGTAAGAAGGACATCAGTGTCCACCTTTAGTGCCTATGCAAACAAATGCACAACAAGCTCAAACTCTTCCTAAGAAGAGTGTCTAGATAAGACTCAGAAGAGGTGCTCCCTCAAAAATTTTGAGCATGAAAACCTAGAGGTATAGGTCCGAATGCCTTTATAGAAAAAACAATTGATTTAGTCATTACTACAAATCCTATGCCCAGTTCATACAAGCTGCACATGGAGTGGATATTAAGACAGAGGTACCTGAAATAAAGCAGGCTAAAATAGAGCTAGTATTGCAATTACAACAAATTGAAGAAATTTCTTTCTTAGATGCTACAAGAGGAATTCATTTGCCTAGAAAATTCAAAGACTAACAAAAGATGAACCAATTGGAAATCAAATAGAGTTATTTGGAGATTAAAGTGAACCAAGAACAAAACATTCAAACAAGAGAATGAACAATTGATGATTGATAAACAAATACTGGATTTAATATTGCAAGAACACATATTTGTGGTTCAATATCTAGAGGGACAATAATAGGAGATAAAATCATATGTCTTGAAATTGAAAGAAAGATTGGAGAGAGTGAATATGCAGCCACAAATTACTTCTTGGTTGTTTGAGATAAAGAGGTAATTTTTTACTCAATTGGAAGGCATTGCAATAACAAATGGGCATATTCTTGTGAAAAATGCTTTGCTAAAAGAGAAAGTATCAGCTTTGCAAACCATGGAAGAATAGATTAAAAATATGGTTGATGAAGACTCTAGTCAGAGATGTAGACTCAACTGATAGCATATATGTAAGAGATATGGAAAAAGCTTCATGCCAGGTTGTTGCGTCTAAAGTAAACCATTTGAAAATGTTCGAGAAAAACAAAAAGACTTACATAAATTGTAGACTCAGCTGATAGCATATATGCAGAAGATATGGAAAAAGCTTCATGTCAAGTTGTTGCGTCTAAAGTAAACCATTTGAAAATGTTCGAGAAAAAGACTTACAGAAATTTGTACTCCAAACTCATGTGGAGTAGCTCTAGAAGGAAATTTGTGCCTTCAGAGCTTGTACACATAATTTCTTTATATTAGATATGTTTGAATAAACTATTTCCTTGAACGCATGGACAAGTGCTTCTCCATAGACCATTTATTCTGAACAAGAGTTTAAAAGTGGGCAAAAGTTTGCTTTCCCAAGTCCCAATAAATTCTTTGATAAATTGACGTCTTTTCATGAATCTAATATTCTTTGCTTCTTTTTTTTTGGGGATAAGTATAAGGATGCAAGAATAGAGGATCTAAAAACCAGTAAGGATACCTAGGTAGTACATATTTCACTCATGGTTGAAAAAGATATTTCTATAAAGTAAAATTTTCATAGTACCAGACAAAAGGAAAATGTGGCTTTGTCAAATGCTAAGCCCACAATTAATTTGTTGGTTGGTAATTCTTTTTTTGAAGAGGATATTCAAAAGGTCATAGCCCCTGATAGTGCTGTTATGGATTTATCAAATAAAGTTTCAGTTATCAAATTAGTTGATTATGAGTCATCAAAAAAGACATCTTTGGAGGACCCATGAATGGCTAAGGATCTTGTTCAAAGCCCTAACCCATGGAGCATGAAGATCATATAGTAGAAAACAACATACTATTGAAGTTCCAACTAATAAGATAAACACTCAGTAGTATTTGTCTTTTTATGTCACTGGTTTTATTTCTATTTTCTTGTAACCACAAAATAGTTTCGACCATTGTGTTTTCAACACAAACATTTTGAAAATGAAAATCATGCAATTTCTTTTGATCATGAAGAGGGTCTGGTAGGAAGAGGTTGCTAGATTCCATTGGACTAGAATCAAGACCTCATTAGTGGGCACAACTCTCGAATTTGTTCCAACTCCAACCACCGGGTGCACCAGAGATAAATGATTATAAACATACTCCAAATCTTACCCCAAATATCCCTAAGTAATATGATAAGAATATCATTTTACATCTTTGGATATGAAAAGCCACCTTTGTTAGGGTGTGAATCTTGACTTCTCATGTGTATGGTTGGAGAAGGAAAAAATATGTAGTTAGTTGTGATCATGATCCTCTAAAGTTGGATGCTACTCAATCTATGTCTAAAAATACATACACTTCTTCATATTCATAGTTCTCTATTTCCAAAATATGAATTCTGATCTAATTCAATTCTAATATTTTTTGTAATAATCTAAAATCCTTTACAATGTCACTTTGATTAGACTAAGTGGTTACAGACACAACTTAAGATAAGTTTCAAATCTTATTCAATATGAGTATTACATGTTTCAAGATATAATTTCAATTCACATATTTTCGGACTCTTATACATTGCTGCCGAGTCCAAGTAGTATAGGTTTAAACCTTTGAGATAACTTTTATTTTGTAGAAGTGTTTAGTAGAGATAAAGGCCTCCACTATTCACCTTCCTTGAGCCTCTTGGGCTGATTAGGGATAACCTTAGTAGAGGCGAAGGCCTGCAATCACCCACCTTGACCATCTTAAGCTTCGTAGGAATAATCTTAACTTGTCTTGAATTCACATATTTTGACATGCTTCTTGTCCTTGCCTTATTGAAGATCCTAATGTATGGGCCTTTGAGTTTGTCCCAATACTTATTGTATAATTTAGCTGGCAAGGCATCAATATCGGGGCCTTTTGTGTTTGGTAATGAAGGGTTTCCAAGGATTAATGCCTTCTCCTTTGAGAATTTTTTAATTGTTGCATAAACTCCTATGCCTTGACTTTCTCATTAAAGGGGTGCCACTAATGTTGCTTGGAGTGCTAACAATTTAGTCATTGTATCTATATAAATAATTAGCATGCCTTCTACATCCAAGACCCTTTTCTTGAGCATGCTTCTCTTTCATGCATTAAAGAAGGAATTAGAAGGGGAATTTCCTTCTCTTAGCCACTTTGCCTTGACTTAATTCTTGCTACCTTGGTCCTACAACCTCTTTAGTCTAAAGTGCATAAGCTATCTATTAGATGGCATTTCCCTAAGGCTATCGGAAAATGCATGTCTTGCATTTGTTGCACATATCAATGAGGTGTCCTAATCCTTTTTTGCTTTGGCTCTATTACATCCATACAAATTGATCATTATGACTGTAGCTTGAATAGCCCCATAAGGGGTCAATTCTTTGGCATGCTTCCTCTATCCACACAATACCGACTAGGAAGTCTACCTCTTAGATGTTCCAAATTGACCTTAAATGGAAGTGAATCCCATAGTGCTTCTTCACTAGTAGCCCAAACTCCCACGACAGAAGCATGTGATCAGACATGGCTTTGCCTCTAATAGCCTATATTTTAAAGGGTGGACTTAGCCACTATCTTTTGCCTGAACAATATAAGTTATGTTTAATCCTTGCCATGCAAAAACTTGTTGCACTTTGTTGACTATTCCGAGGATGGGCAAGAAGCGAGTTTTTCAAGTGAGTTTTTTTCGGCAACCACCATTTTTTGTTCCACCTATTCTAGTTGTGACCTCTCTCTCTCTCTCTCTCTCTCTCTCTCTCTCCCCCTCTCCCGCACCCCCCCCTCTCTCTCTCTCTCTCTCTCTCTCTCTCTCTCCCCCTCTCCATCTCCATCTCCCTCTCCCTCTCCCTCTCCCTCTCCCTCTCCCTCTCTCTCTCTCTCTCTCTCTCTCTCTCCCCCCAACACATTATCATTCTCCATCTCCTTGGCCTCTCTCTCTCTCTCTCTCTCTCTCTCTCTCTCTCTCTCCTTCCCTCTCTTTTGCCCTTCTCTTCTATTTCTCTCTATCACTCTCTCTCTATTCGTCTTTCCAAAAAGGTAATTAATTACACATTAACTTTAAGGTTTAAGAGATTTTCTATATAATGGCCTCCATCCCCCCCCTATGTCCAACTTTTCGGCCTGATTACTCAGTGCCGATCGCTCCGTGAACATCCCTCGCCCTGTCTTATGGAAAAGAGGTAGACATGCTATGGAGAGAGAGAGAGAGAGAGAGAGAGAGAGAGAGAGAGAGAGAGGGGGGGGTTGTAGAGAGAGAAGTGATAGAGCAAGACATAGAAGGGGATAAAGGGTTAACATGAGGACAAGGAGAGAGAGAGGGAGAGAGAGAGAGAGAGAGAGAGAGAGAGAGAGAGAGAGAGAGAGAGAAGGGGGGGGAGGGGAGAGAGAGGGGGGGGAGGGAGGGAGGGAGATAGATAGATAGAGAGAGAGAGAGAGAGAGAGAGAGAGAGAGAGAGAGAGAGAGAGGCGGGGGGGGGGGAGGCAGGGAGAGACTTGAATAAGTGGAATAGGTGGACCGAAAATTAGTGGGTTGCTAAAAAAAACTTGCTCCTCGCACACACTCGACTATTCTTTGAATGATCATGCAGTGGGATTAATTTTAATCACTTTCAGCCATATTTTTATTAGCATTCATACCTACAGAAATGTCCCTCCAAAAATTTCCCCTCAAAGCCAAAGGAGACGTAAATGCTTGGAAAGCTCCAAAAGAGAGCTTGACAAACATAGATCTTGCTTTGGAGTGTCTCCACACCTTCAGTGTCTCTCCTCTCCTCCAGTGCTCGAGTCCATTCCCTAATCAACACATATTCTACCCCAACCTCTCGAGCTACATTTGTTTATAAATTTTGAAACCAAGCCAAGTCTAGTAGCTGTAGCTTTGAATCTTGAAGCAAGATTGCATGAGGATTTAGATTGAATAACTCCCACCTACCCACACACATCCTTTGTTTGACTCCATTACAAATCCCCCATAGATTCCATGACAGCTTCCTAACCCTTCTTGGAAGTTTCTAAGCTCTTAGGTCCATTAGAAATATCTCACCCTACTATTAGCTCCCTTGTATGGAGGTTAATTACATCATTGAGAGTAGTCTCTATGTGCAAAAAACCTTTTTCATATTATCTTGGGTCAAATTGGCATGTTAGTTTTGCTTGATTACATAGGCTTATGGATAATTGTTAAACGCAGGTTCAATGCACCTTAGTAGATTCCACCCATGGATGTACTCCTTCCTCTCCCATTTCTTGCATTGTTCTTCATCCAAAAGCATCTTGTCTTGGATCACCTCTAAGAGGATCATGTTGGTGCCTTCAATAGGCATAAGGGCATCCTTAATTTTAGTGTTTTCTTTGACAACTTAGTTGTGTTACCTAGCTTTGACCTTCTCCCATCGTGCTCATCTTTTTGAGCCATGTCCTTGTCTAGAGGCTTCTTGTTTCCTCTAGGTCCTACATGACCAACATCATCATGAGTGACCATAAACAAGTTTTAACATAGTATTGTTTACCTCTCTTGTTATGCTTGTTCCTTCTATGGGTTGCTCACTGTGTTGTTGAGGTGACACTTTTCTCTCTTGGGACACTTCTTGGATACCTTCGATGGTAAAATTGTCAAAGCTATTTTCGCAAAGTGCCCCATATTGCCACAAATATAGCATGCATCCAAAGAATAGCCCAAACCAAAGTTTGAGTCTCTAGTAAATATTCTCACCCCCAGCTCCACATCCATGCACTTAGGACCTCGTTGGTCTAGTTCGAAAGAATGAACACCCTACATACTCCCATGAAAGTTTTAGGAAAACTAGGGATAACGATCAATTTACCCACCATTTCTACCTATCGAGGGAGGTGGGAAGTGAATTTAGGCTTGAATCAAACTTAATCCTCTCTTGACTACCAAAGTCATGTAATAGGTCAGGATAGGTATTGAGCTTGATATTGTGTGTTATTATCTTACCTCTTTCTAAGTTCTTATCTTAATCTTTATTACAATTGTTCATTAGCTACAAGAACATGTAATGAGTTTCATATTACCTTAGGATTTTTATTAATGAGCACATGACATGTGGGGACCATGACTTGATCTTTATTTGTTCATGTAAGTAATATGTTGGTGATGAGATTGATATACACATTTAGTGCTAGTGGTATCCTTGCATTTAAATTGAGTCTTACTAGTGTGGGAACTAGTGGTTTGGATACTTGGTCATGTCCTACAAATTTTTGAAGCAATTCCAATGTTTTGATGTTTTGAAAAACCTATTATGCAATCTTTCATGATAAAAGATTGATAATTCAAATGTCATTAGGCATGCCACATCACATCTATTATGTGGTAATCATAGTAGGCCATGGTATATTCTAATAGAATTTTAATCCAATTCCCGATCAACTTAGCTCTCTTAACCTACATCTTGTCCACTTGCAATATGTGGATTGAATTAATGTTTCAGTTGATATTTACGTTAAATTGTTATATTGAAACCTTGCCCGCTTGTGATGTGTGTTCCAACAAATTACATTAAATACTTGGCATACTTGAATACCTTTCTTGCTCACAATCACCGCATTTGTTATGTTCTTTCCCCCATGCACCCAAGGCTGTGCCACTTGTTTTCCTCTTGCCTAGTATTGTGCACCTAGTATGCTATATTTAGGGAGCCACTTACTTGTTCTTAAAAGAGGAAGACACGACTACCGATGAAGGGTTAGTGATTCTATTAGCCTTCGCGTAAAGCGATCAAGGGTCAAATGATAGAGTACAAATTCTTAAAGGCTAAACCCCAATGAAATTCACAAACTTGTGAACTTGTGCAATATTTGCTTACTACAAATTGACAACGTATAGCCATCTCTGGTGCCTTTGTCATTGTGGCTTAATTGTTGTTACAATAATCCATTTTCTTTGCTTAATGATTTCATCATCGGTGTTCTCGATGTTTCTAGGCCATGAAAGTTTAAGGAAAACTAGGGATGATAAGCAACTTACCTTGGCATTTAGAAAGTTTTATAATCAAGAGCAATCAAAGTACTTTTAATCATTATTTGATAAGATGTACATTATCAAGAGGGTTAACGCTATCAAACTTAAGTTATACTATTTAGCATATTTTACAATTGCAAGCCCATAAGATTATGAAGAGGATTGACCCTATCAAACTTTAAGTTTTATTATATAGCATCATTACAATTGATGTAACCCATACAACTTAAAAGAGGTGAGAATTTTTTATTAAAGTAGGCCAATTTATCCACAAAATGATGGTCTATATTGATTTCCAAAGCCTTACTCTTTTCTTAAACATTTGTCAAGTGAATTTAGGCTTGAATCCAACTTAATCATCTCTTGACTACCAAAGTCATCTCATAGTAACGTATAGGAATTGAGCTTGATGTTTCTCTTGCTATTTATTATCTTACTTCTTCTAAGTTCTTGTCTTAATCTTTATTACAAATTTTCATTAGCTATACAAGACCATGTAAGGACTTTCATATTACATTACGATTTTTATTAATGAGCGAATGACATGTGGGGACCATGACTTGATATTTGATTTGTTCAAGTAAGTAAAATGTTGTTAATGACATTCACTTGATTTTGCTATAAGAATTTATTGTTGTTGGTATCCTCACATTTAAATTAAGTCTTACTAGTGTGTAATCTAGTGGTTTAGATTGCTTGCTCATGTCGTACAAACTTTTGAAGCAATTCCCAATGTTTTGATGATTTGAAAAACCTATGAAGTAATCTTTCATGATTCAATATTGATAATTCAAATGTCATTAATTCTACATTAGGCGTGGCACATCGCATATATTATGTGGTAATCATAGGTAGGCCATGGTATAATTATTAAAATTTAAACCAATTCCCCATCAACTTAACTTTCTTAACCTACATCTTGTCCACTTGCAACATTTGGATCGCATTAACGTTTTAGTTGATATTCCAATTAAATTGTTATGTTAAAATCTTGCCCACTTGTGATGTGTGTTCCATCGAATTCTTGCCAGATTATTTGTTTTCAAAGAGGAAGACGAGACTATTAATGAAGTGCTAATGATTCTATTAGCCTTCATGTAAAGCAATCAAAGGTCAAATGATATAGTACAAATGCTTAAAGATTAAACCCCAATGAAACTCATTCAAACTTGTAAAGTTGTGCAATGCTTGCTAGCTACAAATTGACAATATATAGCCATCTATGGCGCCTTTGTCATGTGGCTCAACTGTTGATTTAACAATCCATTTTCTTTGCTTGATGGTTTCATCATTGGTGTTCTTGGCATTTCTAGGCCAAGTTTATTCACGGGGAGGAGAAGGGGATCATGCATACAATGTGCTCATGAGGAAGAACAAGCTCTACCACATGCCTTTATTCATCTTACTAACCATCAACTACAATATTAGATAAACATTGTAACCTTTTCACATGTTGGTTCCTCTTTCAAGATAGCCTTTTGCAACCTTTTTCTTTTGCCTTGCACTGTGTGCCATGCCTTGTAGACCGCAGAGCGCAATTTTTCACGCAGAGCTAACTCTCATAATCTACTTGGAGGATGGGGATCTCATTGATGTTAGTTTTGACGTCAAATTGGCATGTTCAACATCTTTCCCATTGGTGATATGTTTCCAATTAATTACTCGAGAGTGTTGGAATACTTGAATGTGTGGAAAGCGTATGCATCACCAACGTTGTTTTTTCCAGGTCGGTGTGGGCAAAGGATTGTGCTTGCAGGATAATATTTATTCTTGGCGAGAAGATTAACGAAGGATTAGTATTGACATAGGCGAAAGTGGAGGTAAATGGCGGCTAAACTGATGCTAGAGATGATATGCTGTGAGATGGGCAGGAGGCATTTTTTTTGGCAACTGTTCAAAATGCCGGCTTCCTTTCTCTCCCCCTATTCCATCATAGTGCTGCTCGTTTCTTTTCTCTCCTATGGATACATCCCATGGCCCCTTCCTCCTTTTCCCCTTTCAGCTCCGATTGTTGCTCTACCTCCCCGCTCTTCCATTTCATCGTTCTTTTCCCCCTATTCCATCCATGATCAACTTCTCATCCTTGCTTCCCTTTCGTAGCTCGCACCTTCGATCGCCCCTTTCATCAACCGCTGCGGCCCGGTTTTCCTGAGGATTTTGATTCCTTCCACAGACTACAAATCAAGCCCTTCCCCTGCACATCAAGCTCGTATTGTGCCGGTTTTCCTCACATCGGGCTTTGGATTCTAGAGACGGGGATTAGAACAGTCAACGAGCGCGCCTCGCATGAAGGCTCAGCTCGATTTGGACTTCCGGCGTCTTGTGAATTCGCGGGGAAGCTTCGATCGTTGGTTTATCGCTTACGAGAGTTGAATTTTCAACCATTTCAATCCCAGGCTCCGACAACTTCCTGGCTTAGCGAACATATCAGTTTCATTAGTTTGATCAGAGATCGGGCACGCAGGCGTTAAAGAAATCCTCACAGAGGCAAGAACAAGTTTTGGACTTGCGCACCCGTTGCTGAATTTGGACACCAACCTTCTGCCGGCAGCTTTTTGGTAAGATTTTCCTTCGCCGGAGCTTTTGATTTTTTGGTCAAAGAAAGCCTTGCCTGTGATGCTTCAAGACAGAGTGATGGAGTCGATATCTTTCGTTATTGGAGTTTGAGGCATGATAAGAGTTGAATTTCCCGTGATTCCTGGCTGAGCAACCGATTGCGTTCTGTAGGCCATGATTGTTAATTGATCAATCGTACGTCGGTAAGTTGATCGGGCAGCAGGCATGCTAAAAAGTCACAAGAATTAATCAAACCGATTCTTCAACCTGAAGTGCTCACCCGAATTGGGAGATCTCGCAGTCAACGCAGGTGTTCTACACGCTTTCATCGGAAGCTGCGAATGCCAATATGGTTGGATGTTCCGTTGTATTGGCACTTTCTCTTTCAATAGCTCTTTGGACAGTTTGGCCAGCGTCAACTGCAGGAGAAGAGTTAGGTCTGTCTGCAGCTAAATATGAATCCTTACGATCTGTTTTCTGCACAAAGAACTGATGATGTGGTTGTTCTGTTGTATTTCTTAACAAACACAAGCTGCTCATGTGTGGATGATCTACAGGAGAGTGTTTCCAAATAGCTTGCTGCATCAAGTCTAACGAAATCTCAGACGCAACAATTGATTACGATTGGAAGTCTGGAAGATGTCTTGCTCTCTCTATGCACAACAAATTTCGCGTGAGTATTCACCCTAGTGGAGCTACAAATTGCCGTACCTTTAGTTCAAAAGTGGCGGAGCAATACCTGGTATGCGGGACGTTCGGCGATGGTAGCCATGATGGACTTTCAAAGCCAGGTTCCACATTCAGCTTCCAGGTTTCGAGCCTCGAAAAACTTCCCAAAACATTCGAACCATCGATGGAGGCTCGGGAAGATAACGCATCGCACTGCTTCATAGGAATGACGAATCATGTAGGCATTCCGATCTTCTCAGCAATAGAATTTCAACCGTTGCAGACCATTTCCGGAGATGAGACAAAACCATCTGCAACAAGTTCCCGAAAGCTGATGGCAGTTCGGAACGATGACGGATCTACTTCAGACAGCGGGTAGGCCATAAAGTATTGTGATTTGTTATCTGATATAATATTTTCCGCATATGCCTTAAAAGTGTGTTTGCACCAAGTTATGTCTCCTTGATTCCAGTTGCACTCAGATTGACACCTATGAAGATAATTTTAGGCTTTTCGGATAATCCAGCCTAGCTTGAGTCCTATTTCAACAACCCACATTTTGTGAGCTAATCACTGTTGAATAGGAGGATTTATTGCATGGAACGATTATGTGCATTAACAGTAAGCTTCCCCTTTTTGTTCAGGCTAACGAATAGTACAGCTGTGGCCGTGATAACACACCGGCGAGAGTGGACAGCAATTCTTCTTGTGGGATGCTTTGCGGGGGGGGTAGTGTTGGTCTTTCTACTGATAGTGGCTGTGACCATACTTTGTGTTTACAAGCGGCAAACAAGAGTGATTACCATCGACACCAAAGAACTTTGGAAGCTGGAGCAGGAAGTACCTCCCAAATGTGAGTTGCATGCTGATTTACTGCTCTTGCGTGATTGAAATGGCCTAAATGGTCTATCACCATTGGGCTGGTTTTGAAAGCAATTCTTAGGCTTTTGATATCGATTCTTTCCAGATGATGCAAAAATGGTCCTGGACCCTGAGGTATTGGAGTTGAAGTCTATGGAAATCCAGCAATTTTCTTTGTTACAGCTTAATGAAGCCACAAACAGCTTCAGCAATAGGATTGGGGAGGGTGGATTTGGTGCAGTCTACCATGGAACTCTTCCAGATGGGCAAGCAGTGGCTGTGAAAGTTCGTTCAGCAAATTCGATCCAAGGCCTTCGTGAATTTACAACTGAGGTGAACACTCTTCCTGTTTCTAGATTGTAAATCTGGTATCATGAATGGATTGTAGAACCAGTTATTGAAGAAAGGGATGATGAGAGTTTGCAAATCTATTATAATTGAGATAAAGGTGTGTATGAAATTATGGACATAGTGACATTCTGTGCTGAGGTGGCTAAAAGCTGCAAGTTTAAGGTAGATCAATGGTGTAAACCAGATGTTACTGGCTATTCCTTGCATAAAAGAGGCTCTTTTCTCGTGAATTGTTAATTCTTTTTATGGAGCTTATCATACCCGTTTTATTTTTGCGAAATGTACTTTCATTTACATTCATGACAGCAATGACACTGGGGGATTTACTCAGTTAGCCAGAGGTCAAAAGCTACCCACGGACCGTTCATGTGGACAATAATCAGCTACTTGGAACAAAATTATCCAGTTGTCGTTTCTAGCCTTGTGGACTAGGTCTGGTTCTGTTGTGACTCACTTTTTGGTGTTCTAGTTCCTGAGGTGGGAAAAGAAAATCTGGGTGGTGCTGTTCCATTGGGCGACGCACTATCACGTCTTATTTCATAGTGGTTAAAGCTATTGAAAGCATAGCTTGAAGGAAAAACTTACTATGGGGCAGCTTCAAGCTGGAATACTGCCGTCTTTATGCTGAGACTAGTACGCTATGACAGAAGCCTACAACAAACAGCTTGGAGTTGAGGTGTGTACCTATAGGAGAGCATATGACATGACCATTAGGTGCTAACCACTGCTCAGCATGATGGAATTTATGGTATCCTCACACTGGCTGCAGTGTTTGTTTTATTTTACATGAATTCCTTCATGGTTTATTCACATGAGCTAATCTTTCCTTTGACAGAGAATACACTTCTCGATGTACTAAGATGCCTCTAATTCAAACTAGCTCACACCACCAAATGTTAGCTTATGGCCTGCTTTCTGAAATATCTAGTTAGCAGAATTTAAGAGGGTGTAGATTTACAGAACAGAGACATGCTTTCCTTGCTATGATGTAGTCTGTACCATTATTAACAGCGAAAAAGGTTTTTGTAAATTAACATTTTCCCAAATCCCATACCATCATGGGAAACACTGAAAATGTTTCTA
Organism: Dipteris shenzhenensis; assembly: GCF_047967505.1. NCBI lineage: Eukaryota > Viridiplantae > Streptophyta > Polypodiopsida > Gleicheniales > Dipteridaceae > Dipteris > Dipteris shenzhenensis. Next base: position 19,326,548 of record NC_141627.1, read on the forward strand.
AGTGATCATCATACCTAAAATTTTCTTCTTTCCTTTATTTGCAGCTTACTCTTCTCTCAGAGATTCAGCACCAGAATCTGGTTCCACTGATTGGAGTTTGCCGAGAGCAACAAATCCTTGTTTATCCGTTCATGTCCAACGGGTCATTGCAGGATCGTCTTTATGGTAATTGAAGTTCAGTTTGATCCTATCTTGCCGTGAGATAGCCTTGCACTCATGTAGGATAATTTTGGCAGCATTCACCTATAGAAGCTCATCACATTTCCTAAATGCAGGGGAAGCTGCCCGGAGGAAGCCTCTAGATTGGATAACCAGGCTCAACATAGCATTAGGAGCAGCCCGTGGTAACTACGCTTGCATACATGATCTAGGGTTGATCATGTGATAATACTTTTTGTAGCTTTTTTTGACTTATGTCTGATACTGAAAGCTCATGCTTCTCTGTTTGGTATATTGCCAGGTTTACATTTTCTTCACAGTAATGCCGGAGCAAGATGCATCATACATAGAGATGTTAAGTCAAGTAACATTCTTTTGGACAACAGTATGATTGCCAAAGTAGCTGATTTCGGGTTCTCAAAGTATGCTCCTCAAGAGGATGATAGTATGGTGTCTTTGGAGGTTCGTGGCACGGCTGGGTATTTAGATCCCGAGTAAGTCCTTTGGAAATTTGATTACATGCAATTAGATGCAGAACTATTCAAAACCTGTCAATCATTCAAAGCTGGCAAGAGCTTCGTTTCACACCGTTGTGCTTTGCAGGTACTATTCCACACAGCAGCTTACAGTCAAGAGCGATGTTTTCAGTTTTGGGGTAGTTTTGTTGGAAATTCTTTGCGGAAGGGAGCCCTTAAACATCCATCGACCTCGGCCAGAATGGAGTTTAGTAGAATGGGTAGGTTCCAAGCGTCTCTCTGGTTTTATCAAGAACACTCAACATGTGGTTTCTGATGGTACCTAATGATCCGCATGTTTTACAGGCAAAATCCTTTATTAAGGACTCCGATATCCAGGCCATTGTTGATCCAGCCATCAGCTCAAGCTACACTCCTGAGGCCATGTGGAGGGTGGTAGAGATTGCTCTTGCAAGTGTCGAGCCTCGTGGAGCACATCGTCCCACCATGGAAGGCATTATTAGAGAGCTAGAAGATGCTCTCATAATTGAGAACAATGCCTCACAATACATGCTATCCTTGGAGAGCCTGGCTTCGTCCCGTTTTTCCATGAGCGATACAAAAATGCCACCCCCCATGCCACTATTCTATCAGTTCGACCCATCCCCAGTGTTTTCAGAGATCATGGGATCACCTGATCCAAGGTGACTGATAATAATGTGCTCAAGCCGTTAGCAACAAAGCTGCTGAAGAATCAAGGGAATCTAGTCTGTGTCTCTGGTCTGCTTGACTTGTTCACTCATATTCAAACAAAATGCTGGATGGTCTGGATGTCACATTCCCTCTGATTGCAAAATCTGCAATCTTGCTGCATGTGCTTCTCTGACGTGCCTGCCGACTCCTTTGTGCATGGAAGAACTTCACTTGAATGTATGCTCTTGATGTGGCAGCTACCTGGAAATTACGTTTATATGCATGATGACTTGTACCTGGAATTCATAGAACACCCTCATGCTAAAATTGCACTGAGATAGATAGGAGCTCGAGTCTTGGCTCGATGGCTATGATGAGCATTATACCTGGTATTGAATTTTATAGACTTTTGCAAGTTAAGCACCATACGGGTGTAATTGTGGACTAATATTTTCTGGTATTCAGACCTGCTTTTTTATATCAGATGAGCATCTTATGCAGGTGCTTTGAGAGACATGATTTCGAAGGTCACATGTATGAACTAGTTGCTTGAATGTGTTACTAATTGTCCATACCATTGTACTGCATTTGTCCAAATCTGCATGCATGGACAACCACGTGAACTCGTGACAATGTGTGCCTCTTGAAGTGCATTATAGTGTAGATGTGCATGAGTTGTTCTCATTCTCTCTTTTATATTTGTCTTTACTTTAATGCTTTTTTAAAATAAAAGGAAGGCTCCGTTTCAATTGTTGGGCACCCATTTTGGAAACACAGATTTGATCAATGGAAACGATATCCAAAGCTATGTTTAACGTCTACATGTAGGTGTTGGTCTCCTTTTTTGTGCCAAGAAGTGTGCCCCGATCTCAGTGTTCCATGCACTTGAGGGAAATCATACACGCATGCAATGACACTGGGCAAATTAGCGAGTAAAAGATCTTGGCAGATGGATCAGTCAAAGGCTTTGTCATTAAGTTTTTAAAATTGCAGGACTGCCTTTGTTGTCCCCCCCCGCCCCCCCTTCTCCCGGTCCCCTCTTCTCTTCTAGATCCACTTCTCATTTATGCTTCCTGCTTTTTCTGGGAGCTTCTTTGCTGGAGACCAGAGCTCTTCAGGTCGCTGTAATGTATGGGTAAAGGATCTTTGATTGGTTTGGCATTTCCTATTCTAAGAGAGTCTTTAAGGCTGACAGCCTCTTCTGCTTACCTCTTTGGAAGTTGGATTGGCTAGTTTGTTCTCTTTCCTTGGTCTTGCTAGGCTTGGTTCACTCGGTTGAGTCTCATAGTAGTAAAGGTGCCATCCTAACCTCGGGTTCTCTTGGTTCTTCTTTTCATTGGCATGCCAATTCTCATCCTAAAAAGCAGCACTAAAGATTGGGTCCTTTATTGCTTGAGGAAGTTTCAGCGTCTTTGATTCTGCTGGTCCCCCTTTGATAGCTTTTTGGTTCCCCCTTTTTCCTTTTTTCCTTTTTTTGTGGAGCCAAGGGAGCATCCTGCCAGTTGCCCTCACCTGAACAATGGATTCTTACATCTTAATTCGGCCAAGAGAGTTTTTGTGTTAAGAGGGGAAATTGAGAAGATGACATGGTATTTCTCAAGTCAAATCTGTTAAAAGTAACTTGTATGTTCCTTGACCTTGAGTAATACAGAATGCATGTTGATTAATGCAGTATGTTCTTTGACCTTGAGTAATGGATGCAGCAGATGGTAGCTTCCAGTAGGCCGAGAGGAAAACATATGGCATTTGTGTGATTCAGCAAGCCACTAGATAAATAGGTGGTCCAGTTTTATTCAGTTGTAAGGGAAAGGGGTAAAAGGCTTGATTCGTCAATTCTAATCTTGTTGATCTGTTTCTTCATGAGCTGCTTTTACAGCAAGACCAAGTCAAATGCAGTGACTTCAGACGATCTAATGCCAAAAGCTTCTTGACAAAATCGATTTATGGAATATTACTCATACATGTTGGTGCAATGTTGGAATCACCCAACATGGGAAGCTTCTGCAATGTCAAGCAGCCTCAGACGATCTAATGCCAAAAGCTTCTTGACAAAATCGATTTATGGAATACTACTCATACATGTTGCATGCAATGTTGGAATCACCCAAGATGGGAAGTTTCTGCAATGGAAAACAGCAAGTGTAGGTGAAGCACACTTCGATTATAGAGACTTGAGTAACTCAAAGAGGGACATAAATTTTGCATTGACATTTAACTACATAAGATTTATAAATTTCATTGTAACCTTTAAAGAGTTTGTATAATACTTTGTCCAATGAGGGTTTTGTTATCAACATAGAATAATCCTTTAGCATATGTGAATGCATATGTGAATGAACTGTGTCAATACATGTGTGTATTGATGCTTCCAATCGTTAGTAGATGAGTGTATTGCTAAACTATAACAGCCACATTAAGTCAATTGCCATTATATTTCACAACCATGCTTTTCCATAGATTGTCAAATTGTGTTTCCATCCCAACCCATTAAGCTCTTCAATGCCATATATTTAACCAACCCTAAAGACCAACAACTAAAGGAAGTCACTCACCACATTGTGAAAGGATAAGCATGTTGATGGGCATGAAGTAAAGGCTATAAAATGGGGAACGAGAGCGACAAGAGGTAACAAGAGGGAGGAGTATTGAGAAATATGGTGGGCAGTGCATTGTTGCACGCTTGCAGGTTTCGTTTTGCAACCTCATCTGGCCTGGATTTCCCTTGTCAAAATTTCTTGCAAATTGAATGGTGACAGGCCTTCCTGGTGACAACCATGTGGTTGCGTAGGCTAGAAGACAATGATGACTCCATTTTAACTTCTTTTTAGCTCTTTTTTAGATCTTTTCTAATTCTTTACTAGTTGGTGTGTACTTTGAGGGTATCCTTTCGGTATCACTCACCACATTGTGAAAGGATAAGCATGTTGATGGGCATGAAGTAAAGGCTATAAAATGGGGAACGAGAGCAACAAGAGGTAAGAAGAGGGAGGAGTATTGAGAAATATGGTTGGCAGTGCATTGTTGCACGCTTGTAGGTTTCGTTTTGCAACCTCATCTCCTTGGAATTGGCTTGGATTTCCCTTGTCAAAATTTCTTGCAAATTGAATGGTGACAAGCCTTCCTGGTGACAACCATGTGGTTGCGTAGGCTAGAAGACAATGACGAATCCATTTTAACTTCTTTTTAGCTCTTTTTTAGTTCTTTTCTAATTCTTTACTAGTTGGTGTGTACTTTGAGGGTATCCTTTCGGTTTCTTAATATAATTGTTACTTCTTTATGACTTAGTAACCCGCTCTAATAAAGGCTTATGTAGTTGTAATAGCTTAATTCCTCTCCAACTTCCAAAAGGAAACTTATACAACTCCAATTCTTTAACTTCTAGCAGTCATTTCATTCATTCTTAAAACTTGTAGCCATTGTGCTTGCAACTAACTATAACTTATTGTTCTTCCCTTTTCCATGATGCAACTCGTTATACATATGAAATGTTAAAATTTAATTCTCTTCTTGTCTTTGCTTATGAGCTTGGCACCTTTAACCTAAATTTATATTCAAGGATACGATATTGTCGGATCTCTTGGCTAACTACGATAACAAGCAGTCGGGTCTCTGACACTTGTAGTCCCAAGCTAGAAGTTGTATGTGTTCTAACATCACCTCCTCTTGGATGGATGTAGGTAACAATCCCCGACGTTGGAATATGCCTTGATGTATCTACCAATGAGATCAATCCCTTCAATGCTCTCCCTACTCTTCATCACCTCAAATTAGGGGTTGTAATTACTTTAAGGATTTTTAACCCTATTGTATCTCTTGTTTCACTCTAAGTGTAATATCCAATACTGTAAAGATTTTTTTCACCCGCGATACCAAGTCCAGAACTACTACTTGTTCACAAGGCATATTCCTTAGGCCTAACACATGTTTCTTGTTTCTATTTTCATTAGAAAGATGGATAGTGTGTTTTGCCTAGTGTTAGATTCATCCACCATTTCCAATAATTTTCCTTGTAACATTGCCATCCACTTTTTTCACTAATCTCATTTCTTTCTTTTGTAGGATGAAACCCTGTTGGTGCGCAAAGGAGATCTTGCATGACGTCCTTTGGCATACATTGACATCACTGGCGTACTCCATTAGCAGACCATTAGCAGACATTGATATCACAATTTCTCATTTATGAAGTCCAAGAGGAGGGCTCTCTTTCATGGGCAATGGTATAGAATACCTTTAATTGGAGAAGAACCCAGTTGGGTTGCCATTATGAGTACATTTTCTTGTTCAACCTTGAGAAGTGGACACAGACACATATTTTAGTAAAACTCAAATGCGTGCGCTTTGCACACAGACACACAAATCATTGATGCATTTGTATCAATAGAACCCACGTGCAATTCACCAAAGGGTTTCAACACTTAATCCAAGGATATATATATGCTGCACATAGAATCGTGGGAACATGCACAATGGTTACTATGATTAAGAAAATAGGTCATGTCATTAGGTTATGATTAAGGATGTTGTCAGGTAATCGATTTCGTGTTTTGTTTAATTTAACATAGGGCATAGTGCATAGAGTACAGTTACCTATCTTGTGCCGTGCATGCTCTCCCCCCCAATCCTCTAACATGTTATTAGAGCCACTCATGCTTTGTCCATTGTGAGAGAATGCAAGCCCTTGTTTCATCGAGGCATAATCCCTTGCTTCCTTTAAGGCACAAGCCCTCCTTCTTGAGTCATCTTCATCTCTCATTTAGCTCTTCTTGTAGAGCTCATCTTCCTCTCTGTTTTAGTTCAGAAAGCTTTCGATTTTGTTGTAGTGGAGTTCAAATAGCTCCTGAATCTGTCAGGTGGAGCTGTAGTTTAGTAATCCATCAATGATTATGTTCTTTGAGAGAGATGGATATTTTCCCTTGTGAAACTTTTGTAAGGTTCATTTTCATCAACTTTATAAGGTTTTGAGAGTTGTAGCCTTCCCCTTTGGTTCTGGTCCTCTCTGCTTTTCCTCCTCCAATTCGTCTTTACTCTCACCTTTAGGCTCTGAGAGATTTCAGAGTAGTAGAGGAGCTCTTCAATGACAAGCCAAGATAGCATTCATGAAAAAATCGAGAGTACATATACAAAGAAGCAAAGCTTACCACAAGAGCCAGACTCAATACCACTCAGCTCACTATGGATGACAAGCAGACAAGGAGACTTAGCTCACAATTACTTTGACTGACAACAACAACAATACATCGGCTTCTACAACAATAGCTGCAATGAGTCAAACAAGCAACGTGACACAAATGCAAAAGCATCACAGGGATTGGCACATACACTACGCTTGATTGACAACTAGGGATTTACTCAAGTAGCATGAAACACTTATTTCATTAATTTTGGACTTGTCAATGTACAAATTCATTTTTACAAATGCTTTTGGACTAGTTTTTGGCTAAAATTTAAGAAAAAGGCCACTCTTCTAAGCACATATGAAAACATAAAAACAAGCAAAATTTTAGAGATTTTTAAAGGAGATGAAATCAAAATTATAAAATTTAATGTGGCACAAATAAGTTACATCAAAAGATAAGATTCAACAGTTGTTAACTCTCATAATATGATTGTATAGTGTTAACAAGCACCTTCAAAAGTGTCACTTTGCAAACTATCATAATATTTATAATGGTGTTAACAAACACCTTCAAAAGTTTCAATATTAAGCAAACTATTGCAATATCAAATGTCTGATGAGAAGAACATAATAACTATTCGTAATCTTTCACTTCCATCCTTTCATTTCACACTATTGGTTTACGTGTAAGTTGGACCATTCGCCCATACTCATTTGTGCAAACACACTACGGCATTCACCCATCCTTATCATAGCAAACACACCTTCCTCTCATTCTTGCAAGCTTTATTTTCTTCACTCGTCGCCCTTGACATTGTGTTACTGAACTTGTATTCTTCCATCCTAGTCCTTCTACAAACACTCTCTTCTTTCTTCCATCCTAGTCCTTCCATAAACACTCCCTTCTTTTGTCCATCCTAGTCCTTCTACAAGCACTTTCTTCTTCCATCTCTCTTAATTTATCATCTCCCCACCCATGCATGTCCTTGGCATCATCGCAGATGTGGAGTCTAGAATCTACAGTCTCAAAGAATGGATTGCTGACCAAGGAGCAAGGAGAGACGCAAGAATTCGACAAGGCTCTCCATTGACATGGATGGAGAGAGAGCAATTCGATGCACAGAGGTGGGCAGAGAGGGAGGAGACTTAGAAGATAGCAGAGAGCAAAAGACTTACAATGTATTATAAAAACACGACAAGATCTCTTAGACTCTTTAAGCAACCTACGTTATTGCAGCACTCGATATGGCTGATTTGATGCTAATGCTGAAAGAACAATAAGGGCCTCTCAAAGAGATTATAAAGAAACAATCTGTGACTACTCGAATTTCTTCCTTTATTGTAATTATGTTGAGGATACGGACGTGGAATCCGTGGAAGATTGGGTTGTTGAGAAGATAAGAGATACGAATGATGAGATCTTCTAGTGTGGTCTCGGCCTGTAATAGTCATTAATCTTATTTTGTATTCTCTGCAACAAGCCTGGTAGGGCTGAGTAGATCATATTAGAATTGCTAATACAGTTTATTTTTGAGTCGTAAATTCTCATCCACCAGTGTGGTTCTTATGACTCCATAATGTTATAAACTTTGACCCTATAGCATAATTTGAGTAATCTTATTATTTTGAGTCGCAAATTCTCATCAAGTGTATCCATGATAAATGTCCCTTATGTATCCATGAGAGAATGCCCCTTATATATTCACATATTTGAGGCTATGATGCTCTATGAGTACATTGAATCTCTACTTCTTGTGTAGATGGTGTACACTGAGTTTCTACTTCTAGTGCAATCTATAACATGCCTAGTAGGGCTGAGCTCGGGATAGACTCAATCTCTTTCTCCTTTGCAAGATGTGATGCTGTAGATGCACATCGAGTCTCTACTTCGTGTGTAGGAAGAATGCATTGAGTCTCTAATTCAGGTGGAGACTGTAATGCTTTTGCTATAGACTCATTCTCTTCTTCCTTTGCAAGTTGCAACTCTGCTTGAGGCTATGATGCACAAGCAGACTGAATTGTCTCTTATTTTTCTTTAGCTCCCTCGGGTTGTTCATTGACATCATGTTGTTTCCCAATGGTAGCAGTTAAGTCGTGAACAATATTAGCCATAAAATCTTGTAGCTCGAGCTTTGTATATGCTTCTATTGAGACACGTTCAAAAATTTCATTGAGGAACAACATGAAGCTGTAGGCAACCCTCCACCCACTGCTAAACCCATCTTTTTGCTCCACTGTGATAGGTGTCTGGAAATTTGGTTGGTCTTGATGTTGCTCGATTTTTCTAATCGTCGCAGATACTAACTTGTTTATAGACTTGTCCATCATGACATATGAAAAAGTGAATTTGTGTAGTAAATAGTAAGATGCATGTTCATAATGATATGATAAAAGAACACTTACTTGAGCACCCCATGAAAGCCTCTAAATGAATTGACAAACCAATAATGGTTGTCATCGAGATCCCATACTATCACGCTCCAATGTAAGCTACATCACCAATAAAGAAAAAAAGATTTATTGACACAATATTACAAATAAAAGAGTAAAAGAAAGGTTGATATGATACTTAGTTCTCATAATATGGCATAAATATGACTAGCATGCCATCCAAGTCTAAAGGTTGTAACATTGTACAAACATCATCTATCATCTTCTTGGTATCACTAAGTACAGCTAAAAGGAGAGAATCGAGCATACATACACGATTTTGTGTACTGATCTAGGAAAGTGAGATATAACCATACTACTGTAAACAAATGTTAGTAGTAGATTTAATTAAAAGATTGAAGTATCGAGCCAAGAGAAGTTCATATCAAACATGAGCATGGCCATCATGACTTTGTCATTAGCCTCTTTCAAAGGGTTGGAGAGGATTGTAAATTCCTTGCTACCAAATGTCAAAACCTAAGGTCACTGGCTAATGATAACCCTGACATCAAAAGAGCTCCCCATTTCGTCCAATACAGCGGTTACATTAGGAGAACTTATGGGTGTAGTAGCCAATGTTTCCTCTGGACGCTCCACCATGTTATCAATAAATGCCTTAATGGTAGCTGACATAAATGTGTGTAGATGCAAGTTTGTATATGTCAACAATGAGGTTTCACTACCGCTCAAATTAAAGGAGCAATAGTTATATCTGACTCTCCACCCACAACTGTAGCCATCATTTTGCTTCACTGTCGAGCATGTTACATACTCTGTTTGATCTTCTAAATCAACTTCTAATTGCATAAGTGCATGTATAGAACCTACCAACTTTTGAGCTGATCTACACATCAAAATAGATAACATAAATGAAGGTGCGCATTGCATATGATGCATCTCATGGAAGTAATTGTGACATAGGTAGGTTATACTTACTCTGACACACTGCCATGGACAGATGCTATTGAATTGACAAAGAAACATTGCTTGGCTAAGATGTCCACAGTCACCAAGCTCCAATGCAAGTTGCATTATCAATTAAGAATAATTATTATTTGACATAGTCCTCCACAATGTAAGAGATAAGCTAAGTATGGATTGATACTCACTCGTGATATATACAGTAAAGATAACTCATGCCTCAATCAAATCAATAGGTTGCAACCACTTGCAAACATCATCTATGGTCTTTTGCTTGTTGCTAAGTACATTAGAAACAAGAGGATCAACCAGATATGCACGTCTTTGTATATATAGGGGAAGTTGTTCTAAAACCATGGTGGAATAAAAAGAAAAGAATATTAGTTCATTTGATCCAATGGAAATACAAAAGCATAAAGTCAAGAAAAAGTTTCTGTCAAACCCGAGGATGGCTATTATGACTTTGTCATTAACCTATTTCTTGGAGTTTAAGAGGATTGAAATGTCCTCTTCATCGAATAGAAAAGTAAGAGGTTGTTGTCGAACATGAAACCTAACTTGAAATTACTTCCTCATACGTTGTTGCAAGGTATGATGATTTTCTAGACTCATCCAATGGATAGCCAGAGTAGCTCTGTTTTCTTGAGATGAGCTTCCTATATTCTCTACTCCAGCTATGTCCTCCTCATCCTCCTCCTTTTCCTCCCCCTAAAAAAAGATAAAATAATTATAAGATTAAAAATTTTAAATTAATTATAATTAAAAAAAGGCTTTTTAAATAAATGAAGATAATTAAGGATAAGTTTTCATACCTTTAGATATCTTCGTGGTCTTTTTATGTAAACTTCTAAGGCAAGGTCAATGTCATATCCATCTCCTTCAGCTTCCTCACTATCGTTGGTGTCCTCACTATCATATCCAGAGCTTTCAGCATTTTCATCCTCTTTCTCGCTCTCATCAGACATGGCCATCTCTATGTCAGGATCCTCTTCATGTGAGATCGGACCTTTTTGATCATACTTCATTGTGAGAGTAGCCATGGTATTAAGGTATTCCAAGCAAGCAAGACTCTCAATAATATTTACAGAGTGTCCTTTTCTGATAAGAGCTTCAAACAAATGTCCCATTTGACACAATGTGACTTCCCATCTGGGCGGTAGCAAAAATTCCATCATACTAATTAAAAGATCAACACTTTTTGCTGGCTTTTCATAGTGATTTGTGTTACGATGGAGGAGACTTGGAGCTTCATGCTCTTCCAGCATTAGTTGCAATCTCTTTGCATTCCCTCTTATGTTGTTATGTAAGGAGTGATCATTGTAAGGCTCTTCATGCGCAATTCAAGACTCTGTATCTTGAGACCACATTCTCTCTTGTCCCTCTTTCTTGAGTATATACCATTGTAAAACTGAAGCTCATTGCCATATTGTTTTTCTAGGGTAGCAGAAAATTTTTCCTTATCTTCTTTATCAGCGAATATGACGATGTTACATAGTCCCACTCTACTAATGGTGGTATGTAATTCTGTCAAGGAGTTGATGAATATCCTTAGGTGATATTCCATAGATAAAGAAAAGCTGAGGCCCCTCCCAAGCAGTGTCATCGGACAAGAAGTCATTCAATGAAACTCCCTTGCACTCTACACTCTTTCCAGACTCTGAAATTATCTCATGTATGAAAAAAAATCCCCTTTTCAAAGTTTTTGCTTTTTTGAGAGTGTGCTCATTGATGATTTTTTATGCATATGCATGCACATTTTCTGGAATGTCATTCACCAGAGAAGGAGTAACTTCAGACCCATCCTCTTCTACCTTTAACCATTTGTGTGCCCAAGCCTTCTACTTAGATGATGGTAAAGCTAATGCCATCTGCTTCACAATACTATGATCAATTTTTCATTGATTGATTGGAATATTTTTTTATGCTAGCAAATATTCAATCGCACTCTTTACTACATCACACTTGACCTGCTGGATGATGTAATCTTCCATGCAATGATCTTTATCCCTTTTGCCAAAAAACCATTCTTTGGACATTAATTTTTCTGCACTAGCACATTTGTCTGCCAAGTTTCTTACAGGCCTCCACATCCAAGCTGTCATCTCTGTTTTCTAATTCTTCTTTGCCTTGTCTTTAATAAATGATGGAGCCTCATATGTGACATCTGCCTTCTCATATGCAAGACATACTTATTTTATTTGAGCGAAAACTCCATCACTGCTGCAAAAAAGTATGCTTGTGTAGTCTTGATACCTATCTCTTACTGTCTTAAAGCTTGTCATCACCTCTATCCTTTCTTCCCCTTAGTACAATTGCAGTCAAGCATGTGTAGAAGTTAACAAGATTTCCCGCTTCCACTTTAGTAGCAGTTCTTTTGAGAGTGGTCACAAGAGAATTAAATGTTCTCCATATGGTCCTAGCTTTGAGCAACATTTCTGAAGTGGAAGTGATCTTTCGTAGTGCATGAATGTCATGATTAAGTCTTTTTGACTCAATCAAATATTTTTTTCTCATTCTCGAAGATTCAAATGCTTGCAGAATAGAAGCGGAATTGAGGCATATTCACAAAGGTGTCATAAGTAATTTCTCCTTTGTTGTATGCCCCTCTAGAATGCTCATTACAAGCATAGGTATAGTGCTGACCGTCTATTGCCTCAAATGTGTAGTGAGCTAAGAAATTTCTCTTGGCATCCCTTATATGTCATTCTGAATCATCCATTGAACGTTGTCCTTCCTGAAGTGAGGGAACTTGTTTTCCGAGGAACTTAGTGAATTCCATCTCAAAATCTTGAGGCTGCAACAAAGGGATGGATTGACTAGAACCTCCTTTGACTGGCCAATATGCCCTTGGACGGATTACCAAATTTGAAATAACTAGTTTTTTCCCATTAATCAAAGCCTGAAAAATCTTTTCAGCATAGTCTGTATCTAAGGTCCTGCTGTTGGTGAAGATGCTTGCTTTCACCACTGATGAAGCATGTACAACATAAGTCTTTTGGCCCCATATGTATCCTGGATCCTCATCTATCAATGTCTCATTCAAGCGAAGATTTAGGTTCTTCATATTGACAACATTTATGCTTCTGAATTTGAGCCCATTTCAAGATCCTCCACATCCTCTTCATGGTCTTCCTCTTCTCTTTGCCCTTTCTTTGTAGATGAATGACTTGTTCTTTGAGTACTTGTACGTATCATAGGACTTGGAATTGTAGCTCGTGAAGTACTCGCCTTTTGCATTTGATGGCGGGGTTTATTTTTTAGGGGCTCTATTTGAACTGCTCTAGATCGCCCTACTTCTTCTTCTATTGCCTCCACTTCAAGTATACTCAAGGGCTGCACTTGTTCCATTATCCCATCAACTTCATGCGTTACACCATCTAAGTAAGTAATACCATGAACGAGAGATGCATGTGCATGTCTCGTGTCATCTGATGCATGTTGTGTCTCAACCAATTCAATTCCTGTCTTAGATGTAGATCCCTTATAAGCATCCACGTGTACAAGACCCTCATCTAACGCTACATATTCTATCTCATCCACTCCAGTTCCTCTCTCATTTGTATGACTTTGAACCAAGTCTACATGGCGTGTCTCATCCCTTCCTTTCTCTTGTGTGGATTCTTGCACCTTAGGTGTCTCATGTGTGGATCCTTGTACTTTAGATCCCTCGAATGAAGTTGAACCTTGTTCTATGGCACCCTGAAAGTATTCAAGGATTATGTTTGGCTGCATTTTTTTGGCTTCCTCAATGGGAAATTTCTCCAACACATGTTGGAGGATCTTCAATGCAGGCACCAATTCAAAAAATCTAGGTGCTTTTGGAGGCGGCATCACAAAGTGCATTGCATCTTTTTTTGAAAGAAGAAACACTCTATTGCTCATTCTTGACTTTGTGTAAATCATCATTGTATTGCTCTCTTTGTCAAATTTTATTCCTAGTAAGGTGCCCCCGTGAATCAAATTCCTCTTTGAGAAAGATACATCCGATGCTTACTCGTCTTTCTCCAACTCTCTCTTTGTCATCACTAGAATGAGATTGCCTTTGCTCAGTACCAAGAACCACACTTTCTTTGTGGTGTCAACCTCAAGATCCATTCTATATTAAAGCATAGCAAAAATTTTACAAATAATATAATACTTTTGCATGAAAACTACAATTACTTTGATAAATCAAAAGTACAATGAGTCCCATTGATACACCTCAAGTTTTCATTGTCCCCAGTGGTATAAGTGTCAATTTCATGCTTTGGGAATAGCCTAAAAGGGTTTACAAGGATACATGCATAAATGTGAAAAAAAAAAGAAGGATTTACAATGAACTCATGGATAGTGTAAAATGAAATAAAGTACAATCGGATACAAATATGAAGTCTGTCTGCTGATACAAGTGCAATATGCTCTGTCCACTCCCATAACTGATACAAATATAATATGCTTTGTCCACTCCCACAATTGATACAACTTAATCTGTTGTGTCCACTGATACAACTTCCAATCATCTTGAAAGTTTTAAAACCTTGATCATTGCTTAAATGCTAGGGTTGTTGTGAGTGTGAAACCGCATGTGAGTGAATGGACTGACTCCGATTAGGAACTAGTTGGGAAATTTTGAGCATGGCTTTCATTGGTTTTTTTGGAGTTCTCTCTTTTAAGGATAAACTAATCTATGCTAATCTAGACTAACCAACTGTCGCAGCGAATAAAAGCAATAAATAATTTCTTCTCCATTGTTCTTTTTAATATGCTTAGGTTGCGAGTTTAAAAATGACAATTACAATTGAGACAAAAAATTTAAAAACGAGACAATATTTTTATTTATAAAAGTAATTTACTTACAACTCATAAGAATTTAACATTCACATTAATAAGAAGTTAAAATCTCAATAAATTTAAATTTGACTTTATGAAAAATAATAAAAACTAAAAATTAAAATTGATTGCAAACCCTAAACCCTAACCCCAAACCCTTAACTCTAACCCCTAACCCCTAAACCCTAATCCTAGCCTTCTAAACCCAAACCCCCAAACCCTTAACCATACAAATCCCCATACCCTAAACCCTAACCACTAAACCCTAAACCCTAAACCCCAAACCCCAACCCTTAAACCCTAAAACCCTAAACCCTAACCCCAACCCTTAAACCCTAAACCCTAAACCCTAACCCCTTATCCCTAAACCCAAAACCCAAAATCCAAAACCCAACACCCAAAACCCTATCCCCAAACCCTAAACCCTACACCCAAACCCCATAAACCCTAACCCCCAAACCCTAAACCCTAAATCTAAACCCCCAAACCTTAAACCCTAACCCCCAAACCCTAAACTCTACACCTTAAACCCTACACCCTAACCCAAAACCCCTAAACCCCAAACCCTAATGCCCATATACTAAACCCTAAACCCTAATCCCTAAACCTTAAACCCTAACCCCCAAACCCTAAACCGAAACCCTAAACCAAAACCCCTAAACCCTTAATCCTAAACTCTTACCCCCAAACCCTAAACCCTAACCCCAAACCCTAAACCCTAAACCAAAACCCCCAAATGCTAATCCCTAAACCCTAACCATAAACCTTAATCCCTAAAACTTAAACCCTAATCTTAGCCTTTTAAACCCTAAACCCTAAACACAAAACCCAAAACCCAAACGCAAACCCTAAACCCTAAACCCAAACCCCCAAACCCAAAACCCTAACCCCAAACCCAAAACCCTTAACCCTAATGCCCAAATCCTAAACCCTAAACCCCCAATCCCCAAATCCTAAGCCCAAACGCCCAAACCCTAAACCCTAAAACCTAACCCATAAACCCTAAACCCTTTTTTAATTCAAATTAATTTCACTTAAAACTAATAAGAATTTAAAATTCACATTAATAAGAAGTTTAAATTTTGACAAAGTAAATTCTTATTAATCTAAACTCTAAGTTCTTATTAGTTTGAATCACAAAATTCAAAATTTAAATAAATTAAAATTTAACTTTATGAAAAATATGAAAATTTAAACGTAAAATTAAAAAAATAAGGCTTAAAATAAAAAATGCAAAATTTAAGTAGAAGAAAATTTTAATTCTCCCTAAAAGGAGAGAAATTAAACTAATATATTAAAAATGTAAGCTAAACTAATTAAAATTTTTCAAAAAGGTGAGAAATTTGAAATTGTACTTTCTATATTCCAACACAAAGTACATTTTTTTCTACTATATTCCATAAGTTTCAATTGAGAAATTAAACCAGTAAATTGAAAATGTAAGTGAAACTCATTTTAAAATTAAAAAAAGGCAAGATTTGAAATTCAAGTTTCCACAAGTTTGTCTTTTCACACACCAAGTACATAGTTTTGTTTTTAAGTTTTCACACGTTTGTCTTCACACACCAAGGTTCATAGTTTTGTTTGTTTAAGTTTCGACTAAATCACACAAGGTACATAGTTTTGTTTTCAAGTTTCTACATGTTTACATTTAGTCATTCCTATCTTCTCTTTCGTAGCCTCTAATCTCCTTCCTTGATCGTTGCCTCTACTCCTATATCCATCGTCGTTTGTAATCTCCTTCAATATCTCTCCTCTAATATCCCTCATTGATCGTAGGTCCCACATCTCTCCATTAAAACCTCTCTCCTCCCAAATCCCTCCTTGATCGTCATGCACTCCCTTCTCCTCCTCATTGGTAAGATTTTTTATCTCTTTCATTCGAGTCACTCTCTTCCTCTCTCTCGTACTCTCTCTCACTCCCTCCTTCCCTCACTAGATCTCTCTCTCTCTCTCTCTCTCTCTCTCTCTCACATTGTCGTGGCAGAGTGACTTCCTCCTCTCTCTAAGCCTCCCCTCCTCTCCCTACCTACCTCTCTATGTAGCCCCTCCTCTCGTGCGCCTCTCTCTCTCTCTCTCTCTCTCTCTCTCTCCATTCTCTCTCTTGGGCGCTGTCGTGACAGTGCGACTTCCTCCTCTCCTCTCCTCTCCCTTGCCTCTCTCTCTCTCTCTCTCTCTCTCTCTCCCCCCCTCTCTCTTGCCTCTCTCTCTCTCTCTCTCTCCCTTCTCTCTCTTGTGTGCTGTCGTGCCTCCTCTCCTCTCTCTCTCTCTCTCTCTCTCTCTCTCTCTCTCTTGCCTCCTTCTCTTTCTTGCGCGTTGCTACTACCGTAGCGTGACTTCCTCCTCTCCTCTCCTCTCCTCTCCCTTGCCTCTCTCTCTCTCTCTTTCTTTGTGTGTCTCTCTCACCTCTCTCTCGCCTCTCTCTCTCTCTCTTCTTCCTCTCTTGCATGTTGCCGCAACTCCTCTCCTCTCCCTTGCCTCTCTCTCTCTCTCTCTCTCTCTCTCTCTCTCTCTCTCTCTCTCTCCCTTCTCTCTCTTGTGCGCTGCTGCACCTCCTCTCCTCTCCTCTCTCTCTCTCTCTCTCTCCCTTTTCTCTCTTGCATGTTGTAGTGGTAGCGTGACTTCCCCCCCCCCATCTCTCTCTCTCTCTCTCTCTCTTTCCTTCTCTCCCTCTCTCTCTCTTGTGCACTACCGTGGTAGCGCAACTTCCTACTCCCTCTCCTCTCTCTCTCTCTCTATGTCTCCCCTCCCTCCCTCTCACCTCCCTCTTTCTCTCTCTCCACCTTTCTCTCTCTCCGTCTTTTCTTTCTCTCTCTCGAATTAAAATTTTAGAGAAGAAAATTTCAAAAAAAAACTTGGAAGAAAGTTGAGATTGAAATGTATGGTTGTACTTGCTTTTGCTCTTACTCCTCCTCTTGCTTCTCCTCTTGCTCTTCCTTGTTGCAATGGGAGAAGGAATGAGAGGAGGAAAGTATATATAAGAAAAGCTAGGGCTTTAAGTACTTCTCTCTCATTGGTCCCTACATTTCATTGTCTCCTCTCCCATTGGCCATTGTCCTCTCTCCCACCCACTCCCACTCCCTCTCCCTCTCCCACCCCCTCTCCCACTCCCACTCCCACTCCCACTCCCACTCCCACTCCCACCTTCACCTCCCCACTCCTACCTCCCACTCCCACTCCTTCTCCCACTCCCACTCCCATGCCCACCTCCCCCTCTCCCACTCCCACTCCCACTCCCACTTCCACACTCCTACCCTCCCTTTCTCCCACTCCCACCTCCGAGCTCCCACTCCCACTCCCACTTTCCTACTTCCACTTCCACTCCCACTTACAATCCTTATGAAAACTATTACTTGAATGAACGATATTACTTAAATCAATCATAGGGTTTAGGGTTTGGGGGTTTGGGTTTAGGGTTTAGGGTTTGGGGGTTAGGGTTAGGGTTTTGGGTTTGGAGTTTAGGGTTTAGGGATTAGGGGTTCGTTTTTACACGTTAGGGATTAGGGTTCAGAGGGTTTAGATTAGGCTTTACAATTTAGGGATTAGGGGTTAGGGTTTAGGAGTTAGGGTTTAGGGTTTAGAGGGCCAAGATTAGGGTTTAAGATTTAGGGATTAGGGATTAGGACTTAGGGTTTAGGGATTAGCGATTAAGATTTACAGATTAGGGTTCGAGGGTTAGGGTTTAAGAGGTTTAAGGATTAGGAGCGGTTAGGGTTTATGATTTAGGTTTTAGGATTTAGGGTTTAGGGTTAGGAATTAGGGATTAGCATTTAGGGTTTAAAGAGCAAGGATTAGGGTTTAGAGTGTTTGGGTTAAGGATTTAGGATTTAGGGTTTAGGGTTTAGTTTTAGGGCTAGGGCTTAGAGTGTTTGGGTTTACGAAATTGCTAATTACTAAATCCTAAATTCTTTATTGAAAACTTGGATTTCCAAATAAGACCTCCCATATTTTCTAAACAAGATCTAGATTTCTAAATAATTAATAAAGTAGATTATTGAAAAGAGACTAATGTTCTTTATAATGGTTGTTACAACTTGCTTGCAAAGGAAACTCACAAAGGATATGGCTACAAATTTTATTTCGGGGATGGAGGTGATTTTATGTTGCAAAAGAGAAGTAGTTGCATTCGCTACAATCCATGAAAGTGATCCAAATTCTATTTGTCACTTTAGAAGACTTAGCGAAGATAAGGTGGCACTTATCGTATCAAAGATTCTTAGTGCACATGTTGAGCTAAAGCATAAGTGTGGGGATATGGAAATCCTTGGAGATGTTATGTCCTATAATACTTCCAACAAAGCATTTATTGCATGGGACAGAGATGAGACTTATCCAACACATGCCATCAGGAATACAAAGTGCATATCTTTAAATTTTAGAGTGGGAGATATTTTACAAATGTTATCATTTGCAAATAAGAACGTAGTAGAAGGTCAAGTCTTGGGATTTGAACAAGTGGAACACTAGACATTTGTGCAGATGAGAATTCAAAAAGTTACTGATGATGGTATGGATGATAACTCAATCTCATTGGATGGTCCCTACTATGAGGTAGGTAAGGATTTGAGATGGAGCATGCAATTTTTAAGGATTGGAAAGACTCGGCATGTGGTTTTTAATGATAAACATAATGTATACTACAATATCAAAGAATTGAAAGAATATGCCAATATACCAAGCTCTATTCCTTCAGAGATGGATGATTCCAATGCACTCAACTATAGCACTGACATCTTATTAGGAGTCGATGAGTTCATTGGTATCGAGAAAGAAAAAGATTTCACAAGTGATGCCTTATCTGGAGTGGACGAGTTCATGCACATTGGGAACTTGGGCAAAGATGTCAAAAGTGATATCTTATCAAGCATGGATGGCTTCATGGATACTGATAAAGTTCTTGGAGTCAAACCAAGTGACTATGGAATTATGAAAATCATGCACGATGATATAATAAGTGATGTTCTCTCAGGAGTAGAGGAGTTTCAAGACTATGGAGTTATGAAATCCATAGAAAGTGCATCAATGAGTGATGTTGTCTCAGGAATAGATGAGTGTGAAGATCATTCTGGACACTCTATCACCACTGTGACAAATGGTTCTACAATTGTATCAAAAGTAGGGATGAGATCAACAAAGGACTATTCGGTATTTGACTTTGACTGTGAAATAGTTAATGTTACAAATTGTTCTACGAATGTATCAAAAGTAGGGATGAGATCAACAAAGGACTATTTGGTATTTGACTATCACAGTGATAAGATCAAGGATCCAACATCCCATGAAAACAAAGTGACAAATAAATCTTACAAGGAGAACCACACACGTCCAAATAAGGATGTACAGAAGGCCCCAAAATGGACATACAGATGCATGAAACGAAAGCGAGCCTAGGTAGATCCAAAAAAGCAACCAAAGAGAATAAGAGTAATGAATGAAGATATTATGCTAAAAGCAATGCGATCTACGTGTCGTAAGCATAGATGTATGTGATCCATTAACTTACATGACATCAAGGGCTGAAGAGGAACACGTCTGGAAAAGGAAAGGGAGCAGAAGAAATGAATACCTACTCACAAGACTGTCTTGCTTTCTTGTAAATGATAGGAGAAGGCAAAGTTCAAGACAACAGATAAGGCCTCTTATAAATGGAAAAAGCATTTGCAATAATGCATATTGCATTATTACAGGATTAACACATGGCACATATTGGCATTTGGCTAATAAAGCAAAGTATGGAGTAAAATTTAGCATTCATAGAAACACAGGAAGGCCCAAAAGAAGAGCCTCAACGGTTGTGGCAACAACAATTTTGAAAGACTACATTCATGAAAATGCTTTACCGCCGCAACCCCATCTATCAAAAATGTATTTTCCGATAGGTTTGACAAAAAAAGAAGTATTTAACTCTATTGGAGAAACACAGAGGCAAAGAGGGCATGCTCTGGCATCTTTTCATACTTTGTATACTCTTTGGAAAAAAAGCTTTGGACATGTTAAAATCCTAAAGAGGCAAAAAATATCAAAGTGCAACGACTGTGATGACCAAAAGCGAGCACTTGAGAGTGCAACATCTCCAGAATAAAAAGAAGCATACAAAAAAAGCAGACAATTTCATCATGGACTTGTTCGACATTCTAGAATAAAATATGCATTTTGGAAGGAGCAAGCTATTTCTCATCCAAATGAGTACATGTGCGTTATTGTAGATGGTATGGATCAAAATACAACAACATTACCTCGATTCGTTAACACTCCACCTAAGCTACAAGGAAAATACTTTTTAAAGACACATCTATGTGGAGTATTAATGCATGGATTTAAGTTTTTTGCAGACATATGGATTGATTCCTTGCATCTACATGATAGGAATCACATCTGTTATGAAGGCAATTCACAATGTACATGCAGAAAAAGATTGCCTACCAGCAACTTTGAGAGTACAGGTAGACAATTGTGGATGAGAGAATAAGAATATACTCTTTTTTGCATTTTGCTCAACGCTAATCGCTCATAGAGTCTTCAATGAGATTGAAGTTGGGTTTTTGTTGGTTGGGCACAGATATGAGGATATCGATCAGGTATTTAGCACGGTCTCAAGAGAACTAAAACACAAGGTCATGGAGACAATGGGTGACTTGATAAGAAAATGTGGGAGGCAAGTTAGTGGCCGCAAGGAAGGAACAGTATGCTTAATGGTTGAAAGGATGTATGATTGGAAGAGCTTTATTCTACCTTTCATACAAAAAAGTGGTGATGCCCTGATAGGTCATGGCACTCCACACTATTTTTTCTTTTTCTTAAAGGATGAAAAACCAGTGATGCAGTGGCAACACTATTCTCTTGATAGATGCACATTACAGAGTTTATAAAGATGCTCACCAAGGAGGAAGTAGAAGGAGATAGCACAAAATGAAGAATGCCCATGATAACACCATTCAAATATCGAGAAAGACTGAAGGTGATGGTGGTCAGATGAGAGTGAATGAAGATGGCACCCAAGCAACAAGTGATGATAGAAAGGACATTTGAACAAGCAAATGTTTAGATTGCCCATTTCTACTTAAGTCACTGTAAAGGCAGAATTAAATTATTGAAATGGCCATAGTAGATCCTTTCATTTTTGGATTGCCCATTTGTACTTAATTCACTATAAAGGCAAAAATAAATTATTGAAAAGGCCATGGCAAATCCTTTGTACAAAGACTCTCCCAGAGTAATATTTCTTGTAAACTTATGATGTAAAATTGCAAGCATAACTATTGCTATTTTTTAGAGTACAAAAGAGGCTTCCATCATGTCTCATGTCTATATAAACATTTTAATTTCTTGAATATTCAAGACTATTATAGTTTTCTACATTGAAAGTAAAAAGAGTCTTGCAGGTCTCTTGTATATATCTTTTTAAAATTTTGATATATATCTATATATATATGTATATATATATATTGCATGATATTTTTAGGTTACCTCATGATGATCAATTGTAACCGATCATGGTTATTATTGCATTCAGACCAATTTTACTTACATTTTTTGTTTAAAATAATGTTTAGATAGATTTAAACCAGCCTTTTCAAATCTCCCACAATTCCTTACTCAAGTTGGATGTATGTGTTTCCATGAATGTTTGGACTATTGTTTTAGCTCTAAGAATATGTTATTGTGTGGCTCCCTATTGCTTGCCTAGATCACCTCCCAATGGGTGTATTCTCCTTGTTTAGAAAGTTTGTGTTAGTCTATTAGTCAAATGTCAAGTGTGTGGCTAGTGCATGCTAGCCTACATCTCCTTGCAATCAAGAAATGATGTGTTGTTCATATCTACGATTTTTGTGATACACCAATCACATTGTTGTTAGTAGCTCTACGGTAGCAATGAATTCTTCTAGCATAGCTAGCATGGGGTCATGATAGCTTTGCCTAGTGGGGGGCTCTCAAAGTGAGAGCATAGAATGTAGAGGGAATGCATTAGAGTCCTCTAAAACATGCTCTAAGCTAAATGTAGCAAGCCCTCAAACCCAAAGCTCAATTCAACACAAATGCTATGGTATAAATACTAGCAGCCTTTAAAGCAATGCATGGGGATGTTTGCTTTGGTTGCAAGTGGCCGTGTTAGTTTGTGCTCCTAGCAAAGTAGGATGCCCTCTAATAAGCTACTTCTAGTTAGCAATTGACTTGCCATAACAAAGAAAATGGTGTTAGGTTTGCGCTCCTAGCATAAGTAGTTTTAGGTTTGGAAGTGGTGTTAGCATAAGTTGGATGCCCTCTATAAGCTACTAAATCTAAAGTGCCAATCAATTCTCCAATTACAAAGTATCCATTCTGGTCACTATCACAACGTGCAAAATCTTCTTTCTTGGTTGTTGCAAGGGTTGGAATGCCCACATGTATTGCCTCTTGGTGTAGTAATGGAGAGTAGAGGGTTCAAGTTTCCTATCAGTAATAAGGAGCCACAAAATCAAAACATAGCTCTATGAGCCCATTCCCTCCATTTTTTTCCATGTTGACCCTATGGTTGATTTGATCTTAGGGCCTTAGCACATGGATGGGACTAGGATGGGTTTCGGATAGGAGTTTATTTGTCATCATTATTTTCATCCTAAACCAAGTAGCATATAATGAGAAAGAGAGATGACATGGTGAAAGGGGGATCTCTTGAGGAATCTTGATGACCTAGAGTTAGGTTCGGAGCTAGATTGTTGTTACCTCGAGAGACAAATTCCATGCAATAGCTATGCATTTCCTATTTGTGGAGGACAATGGGGAGGCAACGGCTAATTTTAGGAGTAGCTAGCCACCTGCCGCAAGATTCTTGTGCATAATTTTTTGAAGATCAATGGTGGAGATTAATTGTTTGTCAACCCACATCCTACATGGATTTAAAATGGCAATATCTAGGCCTTACGTCGTAGACTAGAAATTCTCGAGAGAGACCTTCCTAAAGAGGGAGGCGGCGATTGAGTGGAGGACATGTGCTGCACTTTCAACCACTTTGTGACCAAGAAAGCCTAGAAACATGAAGAAAATGAGTGGTGAGCGGCCATAAGCTGTATATTTTACCACTTCTTGACCAAGAAATCTCGACCATAGCCTCAAATGCTAGGGAAAGTCCCGATGGAGGCCTTTAGGCAAGGAAGTGGCAAGAAGGTGTTGTACATGTCCAGAGGCCACAAGTTGCATTTTCGACCACTTGTTGATTTAGAAATCCCAACCATGGCTCTATTATCCAGGGGATTTCCTCGGGGGAGTCACTTAGTGTAATATGTCTATATGATGTGCGTTTAGGGCTTCTTTTCTAAATCCCTATATAACCTATTTTTATCATTGTCTTATGCCCCCTCTATAAATTTTCTCAAAATTTAAAATCCCATAATGTAATTATATTTTCTTCCTAGAGGAATTTTTAATGTCCTTATGTGAGAGATACATTACTACTTTTGGAGGCAATATGAGAGATATAGAAGGTATCACACATGTTATTTAAGTCTACACACATGAAGGAGAGGTACGAGAGTGCAACAATAGGCAACAAGCAAGTTTCAACCCTACTGACAATACTAAAAGGCTAAGAGAAATAGAGAGCAAACAAGGCAATGCATGTATACCAAAAGTAAGAGAGACAAATAGCAAAGAAGTTAAATCTTGTGTGCCATACACACCAACTTCCAAGACTAAAAAGGTATGCAAATTAACTTGAACTATGCAAAGAGCTCTTGCAATTCAAAATAAAAAACATTTATAGAAATTCTTCAAAGATTGGAAACATTTATAAATGACATACATGCTTTAAATTGTCACAAAAACCATATGTCAGGATTAATTAACTTGACAAAATATTTTATGAGAATACATAACAATTATTTCTTGCCAAATACAAACATCTAGAGCTTTCATATGTCAAAGATTGGGAACTCTATGAATTGTATATATCCCAAGCTTATTAATTGCTTCTATGTTTTTGTTGTTACAAGAATTTAACAACACCATGGATCTTTGCCACATTAATAGAAGGCCTTGCCACTTTTTTGCTTCCATGAAAACCCTTGATAATATCCAATAATGTAGTACTAAAATCTCTATGGTAGAATTCATGCACGAGTGTACTATATCCAATGCAAAACTTTGTTGTATCTCATACTAAAACATAGTATTTAGATTTGCGATGCCACTTCCATGTAGTACCTTATTGTATAAGTGATGTAGAAGCCAATGTCCAAAACCACTTTGTTGCATTCTTATAGGACCTTGCTATAATAAATCCCATGCAAAGATTTGGTCTATAGGGGGTTGGATTGCAGGGGACAGAGAAGAGTTTAAGGCTAAGCGCTTGAGGAAATCCTAGAAGTAACCACGAAAATATTGCAAATCATCCACTTGTGTGATTGAAGGTCTTGCAAAATGATAGTTTAATAAGGACATCCATCAAGCTAGATCCAACTCAACACACAATAAAAATGTATCTTTTTTCTTAGATAGGACTATAAAAAAAAAGATAAAGAAGAGGGACATACCAAGTGTTGTCTCCGTGCCAACATGGACTTAGGTAGTACAAAATGTGTGTGTAGAGTAGCGGCAAAGCTCCGCTTGTACTTGCATAAGGCTAGGAATAATCTCTCTTAGGAATCCTACATGCAAGTTCTAATTGCAACTCCTACATGCAAGTCCTACATGCAACTCCTACATCCAACTCCTACATGCGATTCCTACATGCATGTTCTACATGCAAGTTCTACATGCAACTCCTACATGCAACATGTGAGTTCAACATGCAACTCCTACATGCAACTTCTATATGCAAATTCTACATGTAGAGAGAGAATGTCTTACAATTCCTACATGCAGAGAGAGAAGCTCTCCAACTTGTATAAATACCCCATAATGGAATGAAGCCCGGACTCTTTGGGGCATTGTGTTGAGTTCTACTTTAGTATTCCAAGCAATTGTTTCAAGTGTCCATGCTTCGTTGCACTCCATGTCCAAAAGCATGTCTTAATCTTGCAACTCCTCCTCCCCTCTCCTCCAACCTTGCAACCCATCCTCTCCCTCTCCTCCCTTCTCCTCCTCCTCCTCCCTCCTCCTCCCTCCTCCTCCTCCCTTCTCCTCCTCCTCGTCCCTCCTCCTCCCTTCTCCTCGTCCCTCCTCCTCCTCCCTCCTCTCTCTTCTTTCCCCCATGCTCTTACACCTTCTTCCTTTCCCACTCCTATGCTCCCCCTAAACCCTTAGTTCCTCAACTCTTAACCTCCATGATCTACGAGGGAGATGAGTTTTTCACCATGTACTCTACCCTGAACCTTGGATCCTCCTTCTAACCCTGGAACCTCTTCTAAACTCTGGAACCTTTCTCTAAACCTTGGAATCTCCTTCTAACCCTTGAACCTCCTTCTAAACCTTGGAACCTCCTTCTAAACCTTGGAACCTCCTTCTAACCCTTAAACTCCTCCTAAACCCTGCAACCCCCAATGAAGGCGAAAGCCTTCATTACCTCAACTATGATGATGCATGTTCCTTTCACACATGCATGCACTATGTTTGCTTACCACACTTAAGCCTACGTCTCTCACCGGAATACGACTTGAGGTCCTAAGCTACACGTATACTACAAACGATAACCCCGATATATCTGTAGGTGACAAAAAGCCTTGAAACCCTACATACTAAGAATACCCTGCTTTTCTTGCAGAAGCCGTGGGAAAGAGCCAACATTTGGCATCACTGTCAGGGAGACTAGCATCTCAAGATAAGATAAACGTGTGCAAGCATGTGCACATGACAAACAGACTATTACTTCAAATCACTTAAGGGCTAGGAGAGCTAAAATTTTTCCAACTCCAGTAAAAAAATAAAGAAATAAAAAATTTTCCGTGTTGAAACTCTTCGTTATCAGTTTAGGAAAATGCACATTTTTTGGAAAAACAGCACCTTAAGGAATAAAATCAGACCATGTGATGGTTGTCAAAGTGTAGAGCTTGAAATTCTAAACATTTCTCCTTTTTACGGAAGCACATTCTGACACAACCACCAAAAGTTATGGGCAATCAATGATTAAAGGTTCTAAATGCCATAACCCAAAAGAAAAATTGTAACCCCCTCCCTACTCAAGCGTGGACAAATTCAAAGGTACACATGTGTTTAACTAAATCCACAGCTCCACCTCCTTCCCTATAAAAGTGCACCCATCCCTCTCATACTTCTTCTTTCACATCTTGCCTCCATCCTCTTCCCCATTCTGAGCCCTACGCAAGACACTCCTCCCTCTCCATCGACCACCACCCTACTCCCATCCTCACATGGTGAGTTACTTCAAGTCCATCACCGTCCATTCGTCCTCAATGATCTCGTTATATCAAGAAAGACTTGAAGAGCATTCAGGTGACCATCTCTTCCTCCCTTTGGATTTCCGTCAAAGTTTTCTATCTGTCAAGTTCCCCCCCCCCCTCTCCCCCTCCACCATTTCCCCCCTCCACCACCATCCCCTCACCCCCCCACCCCCACCCCCTCCACTATCTCCTCCATCCCCCCCCCCCCCCCCCTCCTCCATCTCCACCACCACCCCCTCCACCCTTCCCCCCCCCCCCCCCCTCCTCCATCTCCTCCACCCCCCCCCCCCCCCCCCCCTCTCCACCACCCCCTCCATCCACGCCCCCTTCCCCCCCTCCTCCTCCATCTCCACCACCCCCCCCCCCCCCTCCACCACCCCCTCCACCCTGCCCCCCCCCTCCTCCATCTCCTCCACCCCCTCCCCCCCCTCTCCACCCCCCTCCATTCCAACCCCCCCTCCCTCTTCTCTCTCTCTCTCTCTCTCTCTCTCTCTCTCTCTCTCTCTCTCTCTACCCCCATCCCTCCCTCCCTCCCTCCCCCCCCCTCTCTCTCTCTCTCTCTCTCTCTCTCTCTATCTATCTATTCTATACACACACACACACACACACACACACACACACACACACACACACACACACACACATATAATTAGAAATACATAGAGAGAGATAGAGTTATGTATAGCTCTATATGTAATTATATGTATTACAGAACACATCATACAACATAGCTCATCAAAATATTAAAAATAACTATAGGTATATCTCTATAACTAAAGAATTAAAATTAATTTATGTACCAGTTAGAAAGACCATGAAACACCTAGTAGAACTACATTTTCCATGAAACACCTAGATAGATAGATAGATAGATAGATAGAGAGAGAGAGAGAGAGAGAGAGAGAGAGAGAGAGAGAGAGAGTTATGTATAGCTCTATATATAATTATATGTATAAAAGGAATACACACCCACGCACACACACACACACACATCACTTCCCACATTTACAAGTAAGCATCCCGAAAATATGTAAAGAAGAGCAAAGTTGTAACAATATGTACATATAAATAAATATATATATACATACACACACACACACACACACACACACATGTATATATATATATATATATATATATATATATATACATATATATATATAAATTAAAAATCTATACATAGCTATGTACAACACTTTAGAGCATACTTTTCGAAGGAACAAGTAAATTAAGAAGATCAAAGAGCCTTTTTAAAAAAATATTTGCTTTCAATATAGATCTATATAATGCTATATAAATATATATAACACTATGTCTATTACCTAAATATAAATATATATCTAGGATTGTCAAATCCTAAAATAACGCAAGAAAAGCAATCTGGATAGGCACACAATCTTGTCACTGATAAGAGGAGTCATGAGGTTATGCCACTTGTCAAGAATCTAGGACATGAGGATTCAAGGGTGGAGATTGAACTTGGAAGGCTGACAAAAAGCAAGCTAGAGGGGGCGATGTGATTTTCAAAAAGAGAAATTCCAGAGGTAGAGAGACTCATCGCCCAATTGTTTTAGAGACATCAGTTAAGCTATCCTACACCATTTCGAGAAGAGACTTCTATAGATAGAGAGACTCATCGCCCAACTTTATCAGAGACATACATGCTTGCTATCTACACCCTTTCGGGAAGAGAAGCCCTGAAGGTAATGAGACTTATCATTCTAGCTTTCTTAGAAACATTAATGCCTTAGTCAAATATTTTCCTACATGTGTATAATGACCTACTCATGAAGTCTAACTTCCCAAAACATGTGCTTTGCCTCCCTATAGCTTAGAGTCAGTTGAGCAATTCAAAGTAGAGAGCAATGGAAGGGAAGAGGAGCAATCTTCAGCCATGAAAGGCAGCCAAGGAGTATAAGAGATGTGGGGATCAATGTATGCATAGTCTATGAGAAGAGCTACAGGTTGGCATGACTTATGAATGATATTTACACATTTTTTATGGAGTAAGTTGCCCTTGTTGTCTTTCTTTCAAGCTTTCCATGCATGATGAATACCGATAAAGCTCTCGAAAACATGTAGATTGTAGCATAGTAAATCTAGCGAAAAATCCCAATGTAAGGGGTGCTTATTTGAAGGATTAGCTATGTGATCAGTAGTGTCACAAAGGAGAGTAGGCTTTAAATGGCAAGAAATATACCAAGAAAGCATGCATCATGTGATAAAATCAAGGCAAGGGTGACAAACATTTCATTCATGTGATCACCGCTAAGGAAAAGACGGTTCGTAAGGTTTCCCAACTCTTGCATTGGTCCAGTGACATCTCACCCAGAAGTCTTATATCTCCATCCTTATCAATGAAATCCTATGGATGGCACACAAGTAGAGAAGGCTCCCAACATTCTACCTGTCAAACGATTCTAGATGCATTCTCCCATAATGTATTCTAGTTTGAAAACACAGGGCATGCAATTGTAAGATCCAACACTTCAAATCCGCATTTAAAGTATTCTACAATTCTTCAAATCCATGTTTAAAGTACTGAAACCTCCAAACGGCATTCTAAAGGAAATTGTGAAGAGCTCTTTCTTACTTTGTAGAAATTGAATATCACTCCGTCTCAGCAACAACAACAAACAATGCAATGACCACAGCGTAGCAATGCAAAATGCAACTAAAAACCTCTCGATGCAAAACACTGATTGTGTAATCACTCATAGAAATGATGCCATGGCCTGCTTCATTGCACATTTTAGAGTACTCACATCTTGCCCACTATGAAACGATTGCCTTATAGAGAAGGCATTGATGCTAGCATAGAGAAGGGAGCCTATGGCTGTGAGGATGCTGAAGCCATGGTAGATGACAAGGAAAGGGTCGTTGCGGTTGAGATATTCATGGACATCGAGTTTAGGAGGGGGTTCTTCTTTGGGAGCAAGCTTTGGATGTAAAAACTTAGGATAATATGGCCTCAGAGTAGTCAAATAATAAGGAACTTTTGGTTTCTATGGACTTTTCAAAGGGCACGAAGAAGAATACTAGCCGTTCTTGTAATAGAAGGCTATGTAACTGGCGAACTGCAATATTGTTTACACGTGAAAATGTTTAATCTATCAAGTGGAGTACATATGTTTCCACAGGCCACCGCACAGTTGTAGGTTGAAAGCAGGGGAACCAAGGCAAGCAAGGCATGGAAAAAAGACTACAAAAAAGAGCCAAAAGGAGCAAAGGCCAATGATAGGCATGAAGGAAGTCATTGATGTAGAACTTCTTGAACGTAGCCCAGCTATTGTAGTTGATGACAACATGAAAAAGAGTGTTGCAGTATGAATAGCAGAGATTAGAGGCCCTTCGAAATGAGATTATGAGGGACAAAGATGCTTCCTTAGAGAATTGGATGGGCTTTGGTGAAAGCACATAAGTGAGATGTCTAGAGATGCATCCTTCGCTAGAATTGGTAGGTAATGAGGAAAGCAAGGAAGGAAAGAAGGGAAAAAATGGAGGGAGAATATCGTAGGGGAGGAGGAGATGGATGCTTACCTAGTGCTTTAGAATGAGCTCAAGGTGAGAACAAGGCGGTAGTGAATGATTTCTCACTCACACATACACAGAGGCAGATAATTGACATCGAAAGGCAGCCACACAGCAACTCAAAGTTGCCAATGACAATTAAACCTTAGACAGAGGCTTAAAGGATTTCTAACACTACCCAACAAATCAAATGAATATCATAACGACTGACTAAGAAATCTCTTCGACCTCAATCATGAACCAAATAGAATAAACCACATCCACGTTTGTATGAATCACATCCACATAATAGAATGCTATATTAGCACGAGCTAAGAGATCCACCAACTAGCGAGGAGAGCCACCAACCAAGGCTAAGAGAACAACCATCAATCTCAAGCGGGGGGGCACCATGAGACGCCCACCAAGCTGAAATTGGGTAAAGCCTGGAATGTTTATTTTTGAAATTGTTTAAATTTTATTCATCCACCTTAACATTTTTATATTTATATGTATATATCTATAAAATCATAAGAAAGGGAATGAAAAAATTCCAAAAAACCTAAAATAACAAGACCACACTAAGTTTTGGGAAAACAACCTAAAGGAAAGCAAATTCTAAGACATCCTCTAATGCAAGACTAACCGCTACTGAAAGGAAGGTTGTAATTTATCAATCTTGAAACGTCAATAACATTTTAAGAATCAAACTCACGCAAGAAACCTTGAATATGAGAGCCTAGTCTTTAGGGTCTAATTAATCATGCACCTTGTCGATCAGTTGTACTTCTGTTGCCCACGTGCCTTATAGTTAGAGATGTCTTTTTTTGGACATCATGATGATGAAAGCTAAGATTACTTGTATTATAAAGTAAACATCTTCTTTTATAATCTTCGAGGCTCGACAAACCTCAATAAGAGCAAGTACTCCGTGGAGACATCCTACGCCAGCAAGTGATATTCTTGCTCCAAAGAATAGATTCACAACTATGTAGCTCAAAGGGATTGCAAGAACTTAGGTTGCAGTATTAAGCAGCAGCTTGCTAGCAAGCAAATGTGAGTAGGAGGCTACAAGAATTGAGGGGTGAGCTAGAAGATAGGGCAACAGAAGATTCAAGCATTCTAGTTATGTTGAATCGTTCCATATGGTGGGCCGTGTGATAAGGTTAGGAGATTGGGGAATTGTTATTATTATTATTTTCGCCCACATTCGATTTTCCCCCCTCCCCACCCTCCCCCCCTTGGAATTCTCAAATCTGAGTGAGTCAAAAAGAAGATCATGCTTCATCTTAGAAGAGCCATGATCCCCCATCAAACATTGTATTTCAAGCTTGGCCTATAAAAATATGACCATCTATAGACTAACGGAGTGGAAGTACGAGAAACATACTTTGAATCCCATCCAAATGCCATAATGTAAGGCACATTAGGAATAATCCTTAGAATTGGTGCAATAAAAAATGCATGCTAACCCACCAAGACCCAAAGAAACACGTAAAAAGGGAAATAAGGGAAAGAAAAATAAAAAGAAGAGAAGGGAAGGGGGGGAGGCTAGGGGACCAGGAGGAGAGAGTGGGAGGGATGAGTGGAGAAATAGTGATTCCTCATAAAGCAAGAGAGGCGGCACATGTATAAGGAACCTCAAGAGAGAGAGGCATTGATCATCTCTACAAGACTTCCACTCAAATCCTCCAACATTGCTATAGAGAACTCAAAAATTAGAGCATCTAGGCCAAGTGATTGAACCGTCTTCACAATTTTGAGGGTATCTCACAACTAAACTACTATGAACATGATTTAGCCAACTTGAGGCCAACTTCATTTTAACTCTCATGCCTTTCTTTGTTTCTAAAATCATTTAGCTATGTGATCCACATCTAGATCTTTATTTGACTCTAGTCTCAAATTGTGGCAAATATAATGAGCTTTCATTTTTATAAGAGCATATAAACTTTCACAAGCCATATAAAACTTTCGCTTATTAAC
This sequence comes from Dipteris shenzhenensis, assembly GCF_047967505.1. Lineage (NCBI taxonomy): Eukaryota > Viridiplantae > Streptophyta > Polypodiopsida > Gleicheniales > Dipteridaceae > Dipteris > Dipteris shenzhenensis. The sequence continues at coordinate 19,358,941 of NC_141627.1, forward strand.
AAAACTAACGTGAAAAATTTATCATTGGATCATGTTGCCTTCCTATAGAGGTAATGTAAGAGGAAATTTTCACTAATTTAACAACGTAAAGACTACATATCACCACAACAATCCAAGTTAGGGCTTTCAACCCTTCTTTAAAGTTTTGGGCTCATTTTATGTCACAGGGCATAAACCACCCTTCCTAAAGAGTTTGCAAATGTCCATGTTGCATGCTCACAGCTTTTCTCAAGCTTATAGAACTTTTGTAATTTACACTACCTTTTTGTATTTTAACATTTAGGACTTAATTTAATTCCTTATGTATATATAAATCTGTAAGTAATGGAACTAATAAAGATCCATCTGTTCAACTCACGTGATAGGGTTACATTTGATGAGTGACACCCTTGAGGGGTTTTCCCTACATGTCATTCCAGGTTGACTCCATTATTAACCTTATCTTACGACCTCAACACCACATGGGTGGGACCAGGATGGGATGTGTTTAGGGTAAGAGTTTATTTTTTACTATTATCCAGGGGCTTTCGCTACATATTATTCCATGTTGACCCGGTTGTTGATCTTATCTTAGGCCCTTAGCACATGGATGGGACTAGGATGTGTTTGGGATAGGATGGGACTAGGATGTGACCAACACCTAAATGGGACTAGGATGTGATAGGGATATGAGTTCATTTGTCATCATTTTTTCCATCCTAAACCACATGGCATAGAATGAGAATGAGAAAATCCATGGTAAAGGGGGATTGCATGAGGAATCTTGGTGACTTGTAGTTAGGTTGGGAGTTAGCTTGCTATTAGGACAAGAGCCAAATTTCACACAAATCCCCTAACTGCTGCTATTGTACATTTCGTGGTTGTGGAGGACAACAGGGAGGCAACAATGTCGGCTACTGTTAGGAATAACTTGAACTTGCCACAAGATTCATGTGCATAATTTTTGGAAGATCAATAGTGGAGATTAATCGTTTGTCAACCCACATCCTCCATGGGTGCATGGGTTTAGAATGGGAGTAGCCAAGCCTCAAGGTGGTAGTGAAATTCCTGAGGGAGTAGCCAAGCCTCAAGGTTTAGAGGTGCTTCCGGCCAATTGTTTCTCCCCCTTTCTCTCCTTCTCTCTTCTTCTTCTTCTTCTTCTTCTTCTCTCTCTAAGCTTCCAGGGCATGCCTTTTGAATGTATTCAACTTGTTTACCTCTTGACTAGGAAAGTCTGGCCATGTCCTCAAGGTTGTAGGGAAAATCTTGGGGGAGGCCTTTCCCATGCAAGGAGTTGGCGAGAAGGCGTTGCGCATCCAGAGATTAGAGTGGCATTTTCAATCGCTCATTGATTTAGAACAAGAATTAGATCCAACCCAACAAAAAGTTTTGATCGATCAATTCTGCACAAGAATTGGATCCAACCCAACAAAAAGTTTTGATCGATCAGCTTTGCACTTACAATAATTATCACACACCGTTACACAATCGAATTGGATCCAACCGGCAAAAAAGTTTTGATCCAGCTCTCCACTTACAAGGTTCAGTCTTTCTAGTCCAACCTACTAGTCACAAAGCCTTGTGATGTTTCAAGGATCTGATTGCGTAGAAATATCACCTCTACGAATGAAGACTTTGCTGCCTTCATCTGTGCAACAATTGACTATTCAAATGTACCGAGTCCACCCCATTGCACGTTCAAACGGTGAATCAATTCAACAGTTGCAAGATTGGATTTAATGCTTATCCGATCATGCTTTGTGGTTTGGAAAACACAGCGAACTTGCGAATTCATGATTTGCGTTTGAAAGAGCCTCTCCATCATCTCCATCAGTATAACCATCGCAAGCTGCGAATCTATAACACATATATAACACTGCAGTCGACCTTGAACCAGCTCTTGTGAGTGTTATCCTTAGTAGTGTTTTGCTGCAAGCTGATCAGATTATAGGTGCATGCAAGGTCGACGTAGGCATAAAAGCTTCGATCAAAGTCTCATCTCCTCACTTTTGCAGCTAGCTGGAACCAAAACGCCACAGGGCTGTCCTTTCAAATTAGCGCCCTGCTGAGGAAAGCCTTGAAACGTTTACGCAAACGCCTTGAAACTTGAGGATGGAGAACCTACAACGGTCCGACTCCGAATCATGTGACCTGCATGAGATCCCGTGTATACTGGCCATAGGAAGGGCCGTGCCCGCCAACAGGATTGAACAGAAGGAATTTGCAAACTTCTATTTCCGCACCACCAACAGTGATCGATCTCAGCGAGAAGTCATTAAACAGAGGATGCAAAGCATATGTGAGTGGCTTGCTTCAACATGTTCCTGAACTTTGTATCGCAATTGCCATTTTACTTTCTCCCAATTGATATTATCTTCATCCATATCGATTGCAGGTGATAGATCGAGGATCGACCATAAATACACCATTCTGACCGAGGAATTCCTCTCTGCGAACCCAGGGTTCCACAGCCCTGGCTTTCCAAGCCTTGAGCAACGTAACGAAATCTTCTCTGAAGCAGTAGCTGAGCTCTCGCATGAAGCAGCCTTTAAGGCGATCCAAGAATGGGGTGTACCCGTCTCGGATATAACACATCTGGTTGTCGCTACTTCGGCGAGTGTCTCTCTTCCTGGAACCGATGTCAGGCTTTCAAAATCACTCGGTCTGCGGTTAGACGTAAAACGAGTGATGCTCTACATGGTAGGCTCTCATGCTGGCTTGACGTCCTTGAGGATCGCCAAAGACCTTGCCATGAACAATCCTGGCAGCCGTGTCCTCGTCTGTTGCACCGACCTGGCTGCTTCTACCTTCAGAGCTCCCAATGAGCAAAATCCCTACGAGATGGTGAGCACAGCATTGTCTGGAGACGGCGCAGCAGCCGTGATAGTGGGTGCGAGCCCGATTCTTCAGATCGAGCACCCGATCTACGAAATCCAGTGGGCTGCACAAACGCTCATCCCTGATAGCACAAGAGTTTTTGAAGGAAAGCTGGGTGGCGACGGCTTGCAGATAAGCATAGATCGACAGCTTCCTTCCATTGTGGCGAGAAATGTTCTTGGATTTTGCAGAAAGATGCTTGCAAATGTGTTTTCAGCGCAATTAGCAGGGGTGATAGACTGGAACGATTTTTTCTGGGCGATTCACGGCGCTGCACCATCCATTCTGGATGCTATAGAAGATGCGTTGAAGTTGAATGCAGAGAAACTTACAGCGAGCAGGCGAGTATATGAAAACTATGGCAACATCTCATCGCCGACTGTATTATTTGTGCTGGATGAATTGAGGGCGTTTCCGAAGATTAATTCATCAGGCGAAGTTACAGCAGCAGACTGGGGAGTGGCATTTGCATATGGGCCTGGAGTGACTATGGAAGCCATCCTTCTCCGAAAGCTAGTATAAGTTATAGCACTACTGCCAAAGTATCTCGTGTCTTTTTTACTGTTCATTTCAAATTTTGTATCACTGCTTGTTCAGTTTGGGAGGTCCTAAAACGTTGAGCGCGTTTCATAGAATTCATGATCAGGCAAGGTTACAGCAGCAGAATGGGGAGTGGCATTTGCATATGGACAAGGCGTGACTATGGAAGCCATTCTTCTCCAAAAGCTAGTAGCAATACAGGAATTATCTCGTGTTTTGATGAATTGAGGTTTACTCAAATTCTGTGTCCGTCCTTGTTCAGTCTGGGAGATCAGCTATCAACACTACCATGATCAAATACACTCTATCATCTCTTGTTCAATTTGGGAGGTTTATAAACGCTGGTCTCAACAGCCATGTATATTAAAAGCTCAGTGCTTCTATAAATATTAAATATAACACGTGGAATCTTGAGCCTTCACAATTTACTTTATTGGCCTGCCGTGTGAGGGTAGCCTTTAGTAAAGTGATCGTTTTCCTTGCAAAGGGAAAATTCCATAATTTTTAGGTTTGTTACATTTTTGTTAAAAAGTGTCCCACACACTTTGTCTATTTTGGCGCTCACACACATTCACTCTCACACACTTTCTTTTTAAAGAACTCTCTCTCTCTCTCTCTCTCTCTCTCTCTCACACACACACACACACACTTTGTAAATCTCTTTGCATTTGTAAGCGGTTGCATCGTCCATTTATCTTGATAATCGTTTGCATCTGGCAGAACTTAAGGCAGTGCTCACGAGTACTGTACTCACTTGTGTTTTGTCTTTTTATTGGCTTGCCTTGTGAGGGTAGGCTTTAGTAAAGTGATCGATTTCCTTGCAAAGGAAAAGTTCCATACTTTTTAGGTTTATTTTTTATCTTTTTATGATTGGTCTAAGCTTCACTTGCTATTTTAGTCCCTTGAAATCCTCCATCTTTTTCTCTACTCTCTCTCTCTCTCTCTCTCTCTCTCTCTCTCTCTCTCTCTCTCTCTCTCTCTCTCTCCTCCGAGGGAAAGGGGAAGGGGAAAGACGGGGGCAGGGCCTCCCCCTCCCCCCTGACTTCTCTCTCTCTCTCTCTCAGCTTTTCGCCCTCTTTTCCATGCTGTGCATCCAATTCATTTTCCTTTCCCCTATTTTGGATCTTGGACAGGCCTTATGAATGAATTTTATCATCATCTTGTTGTACGTTGTGTTGATGCAATTTTAAAAATTCCACTAAATACAAGAGGCTCATCTCTTGCTAGATGTTAAACCCCATTGTTTAGACTCGAGACTAAGTCGCCCAACCCTTGAATTGATTTTAATCTCAAGGATCTCACATAAAGTGTCCACTATTCATGTTTATTAGGACACTGACTAATTAGAGTCAGTGCTATAAGATTCACTTCGGGGAGGGGAATGTGAATTTCTGCATAAATAATTGCTATCCACAGTGGCTCTATTGCAACTAACTTGATTTTTGGGCAATTGTAAATAATTGTTGTCTACAGTGGCTCCACTTCAACTAAGTGGAGCCAGTTACTATCTAGAGTGGCTTCACTCCAACTAATTAGAGCTTTGCATGGTTGGGTGCGTGTTCTGGGCTTTAGCTATATCGAGCGCTATGGCTCGTTGTGGCTATTTGCATTTCCTTGGATTGAGGCTGTGGAGTGAGGTGGAGGTTGCAAGCCAATGGCATGTCATAAAGAGTCGAGGAATGTTATGAATAAACCAAATCTAGACCTTCTCCTAAAATCAGATATTGTTTATCGAGAGCTTGAAAGCATCTTGAAAGCTATTTGCAATGGTCTAACAATTGGGTCCTCTAACTTTTTTGTAACATTCACAAGAGGAGAGAGTAATTGGGTATCCTTGTTGGATGCATTGAAAAAATTGCATGGTTCTTAACAAGGTTGTAGTCAATGAAGATCCTGTCATCAGCGCACTCTAATACAATCTCAATTGCAAGGAGTTGCGTGATCCTTCTCAAACAAGTCATGGCATTGTTTGTTGAAAGTTCTGGTAGGGGGATAGAAAGTCATTGTTTAATGTTGAAAGTTTAGGTAGGAGGATAGAAAGTCGTTCATGCAACTAAAGCATTTGCCATTGAGCAAAGGCTTGACATGTTTGCTCCTTCAATCGAAGAGCGTTTGAACTAGATGGAGCAAAGCTTTTCACTACATATAGGTGGTGAAAATTCCATAGAGGTTAGGGTGATGTCAAAGATGCTATGCTTGGACTCTCTGAGCTGCGGAGCGGTGACAGTAGGCCATATAAGTGCCCATGGGCACGTATCTTGTTACTGGCTTCTTGTGCTTGATCAGCATGTCTCTTATCTCTACATCTGCTCTATGGCTCCTTGCATCTTGCCTTCTAGTTTATGCTCTAAATAAGATCATGCAGTTTGAATAAGATGACATTTTAGTTGTGAAGTGATCATGTTTTGGTTGTGAAGTTGTTTGTATGTTTGTTGCTTTCCCCGAGTCACAAAACTAACTTGGGTTTCTCTTTAGATCATAGGTTGGATCATGTCCATGCAAAGGTTGGAAATTGAAGTGATCATGTCTTGGTTGTCAAGTTGTCTGCATGTTTGTTGCTTTCCCGTCACAACTAACTTGGTTTTCTCTTTAGATCATAGGTTGGATCATGTCCAGGCATTGAATTTCCATGTGCAATGAAATATCTATGTTACGGTTTTTATGTTGTGTTGATTGGAAAAAATTTCCATGTGCTTTTGTGAATATGGGAAAATAAATGAAAACGAAAACATGTTCACCTGATTATTGCTAGTAATTATCTTTTACTTATAATGGATTTGAAAGTATGTATAAAAAGAAAATTCCATTTGACTTTTAGCATTCCCTCACACAATTTAGGTCCAAATCACTTTTAGTTCTAGCTAATAAATTGATGCTTTGTATAAATATTGCACATAAAAACCTCTAATGAGTCACCAAAAGGAGAAGACATTTAAATTCAAGGGTAGACAATGGTTGGTGCAATGTAGAAAATTGAATATCTTTACAAAATGGCATTCATAAATTGTTTTTGGGGTCAGGCATACATGTTTCCATGCTTGTGGGGGAACATTGGAGAGTAAGCAAGATGTATCAGTTTGTAAAGATCGTGGCATGACGTATGGAGTGTGGTGGGTTGGCTAACTTTCGTGCATTGGCAAATGATCAACAAGCCATTCCCTCATAGTTCTCTATATCAATGTCCCATCAAGTGCTAAAAAATGTACCTTTGATAGCTCATCGGACATGTAGACATAGGAGGAAGGGGAGAGAGAGAGAGAGAGAGAGAGAGAGGCACCCTTGTCTTCCAGTGCATGACCTTGATTGGTGTGCAGCGAGCCTCACACATTTAAGCATGTGTGCAGAATGCCTACAAGCAAAATAAAGGCTCATTTGTCATATTATGATCCCCAAGTAATGCGTTATTAATATATTTACAAGGCATCAATTCCCAAAAAAAGCATTCTTCTTTGGATGACCAAAGCATGAACTTATGGTAATTATGCTTAGCTACCAGCTCAATGGGAAATTTTACACAAAGACCACTATATTTAACGAGTATCAGTGGGCTGCATAAGTGGATATCATGTGGGCTACATAAGTGGATATCAGTGGAAGAGTTTTTAGTGGGTAGATTGCATCAGTTAGGTATCAGTGCACATATATCAATGGATGGACAGATTACATGTCATCACGAAGATTGAAGCTTTATGACTAGAGGGCAAATCAATGGATGGACTTCACGAAGATTGAAGCTTTATCACTAGACGACATTTTATTTCATTGTAAAGCTTTATTGGCAAATTTTTTTACATTTGTATAAATATTTAAGCCTTGTAAAGCCTTCTAGGCTATTTCCCACATTTATTGCCATATGAAGCCTTGTAAAGCCTTTTGGGCTATTTCCCACATTTATTGTATCAAGCGTTGTATATTGTACTTTACTTGTATGTATCTAAATTCTTCATTATCTTTTCTTGTAGGATTATGGAGCAATCAACTAATGTGGGGGCTATCCTAAATGACTCTGAGATCAGAGAATGGGTCTCTGATGTCACTTTGAATTTGAAAGGAAAGGAATATAGCCCCAATGGCTTTAGTAGGTGGACTCGATATCACATGGGCAGAAGAGCTTGGTTTCTTCATCAAAAGGAAAAGAGACTCTTTCTACTTATGTCAAAAAGGGAGTTCAATGATGTTGAAGATGCATTACATATCTAAAAAAAAATCAAGACAATAAAATTTTTAATAGATTTCATTCCTAGTTCATCATGGATTCGAATACGGAAAGCAAAAACTCAATGGCAGACCCATAGCCATGAGGGATGTTAATAATAAACCAAATCTAGACTTGCTCTTGAAATCAAATATTGGCTATCGAGATCTTGAAAGCATGAGAACTTCTCTGCCTCATTTGCAACATCAATGGAAAAAGCTATTTGTAATGGTCTGACAATTGGGTCCACCAACTTTTTCATAACATTCACAAGCAGGGAGAGTAATCGGGTACCCTTACTAGATGCATTGAAAAAAATTCACAGTTCTTGACAAGGTTCTAGTGTGGATGGTATCCTAGTGCATCAACTCTCCATCAACTAATCTGTGAAGATCTTGTCACCTATGTGCGCTATTACAATATCGCCATAAAAAGGGGCTAAGAAAGTTCTTAAAGGCAATAGGATATTTGTTGGGCAAGTCAAGGACTAGTGTACCAGAGATTCCATAGGAAGTGATCTGAGTTTCTTTGGAACAGGCTGGTTTTTCTTCTTTCAGCCTTGATCTAGTTTTTTCCATACTCAGCACCTTCAGGGTTGCTGTTTTGTATAAAGCTTTCCAAGCATTAATAGAAGGTTCCTTTCTTTGTAAAAAAAGAAGTCAAGGACTACTACATTGTAATTGAATTTGACCACGCTTTGCTATGGATTGAAGTAGCTCCTATATTTGCCATGGAAGCAAACAAAGCACTAACAAATTTTGATAATGAATGCATTTCTTGTAATATCATGCTACTTCTTGAGCCACATGCAAATAGCACAGTGCCATAAATGTACTTGCGCATGTCTAGACATAGGGGAAAGTAAAATGTAGATTTTATTTCCCCTTGCCTCCAATGGATGAAAGACTATTTTAGAGCCCCTATTGGTGAAGAATAATCTAACTAAATCCACCTCAACAAATGTATTTTAGAGCCCCTATTGGTGAAGAATAAACAAACTAAATCCACCTCAACAAATGTATACAAAGAGATAACTGATTTGACTTCCAGTCCAACACAGAGCTTGCAAGATTCTAGCTCAGCAAGGATGAATTAATATGTTTGCGAGTGAATCTAAGATGGCCCGCATTGTCTTTGAAAAGAAAGCCATCTGATGCTTAGACATATCCATTTTCTAAATCATTGGCACCATTACGGGATGCAAACACTAATGCACAATTCATATTCGATCCATATGCTACAATTGCATATTGGATCCATATGCTATAATTGCATATTGTAAATTATATCTTACAAAACTAGACAGTACAATAACAAAAGCGTTCCATGACATAATCACAAAATCCACCAATGAAAATAGGGATTCAATTGCAAGCATAAAAAAGATGGGGGCTAAATTTCTAACTTACAAAAGATATCAATGCAATAAGCAATCTATAGTGTACACAATACTTTCACTGCCATTGCATCATGCCTCCAAGAAAATATATTCCTCCTACAGCAATGCACAACAATGTTAAAACTCAACAAGATATTGCAAATGCTTCTGAATGACTCAAGAAGATATTGCAAATGCTTCTTATGTTGAAGCTACCTCTATGTGAGGTGGTGAAGTCAACACAGTTTGAGAAGATTGGAATGAAGACTCAATTTGAAGGAGATTGGAATGAAGACTCAATTTGAAGGGTAGCCTCTTTGAAATTACCAGAATTCTTGCTAAGAACTTTTTCATGCAAGCCAGGATCCAAAACCATGACAAACTTTCTCATGTTAAGGTGCTCCATTCCCAAAAAAAAATTAGAGTCTCCCATGGAAGAAGAAGAACAACAACAACAAGATGCAACAACATGTAAATCATCCTATTGATACTTAAGGAATTAAGCCTCATATCTCACTAAGAAGGCAGAAACTGACTCTCCTTCCTTTTGAGAAATTTGATGTAATTGCAATAGTAAGTGACTTGGCAACTCCACTGTCCCAAATCTTTCCTTCATTGCTCCAATTAGCTTTTCCAAATCACTCTTGGTCTCTTTTGGAAAAGCCTCATGCCAAGTTAAGGCAATGCCCTCTGAGAAATCTAGAAGTATTTTAGTTCACTCCCTCAGAGACCAACCTGTCAAGCGGCATGCTCAATTGAACTACCAAAGATAACTCCCTATTCTTCCAAACCATGGAACACTATAATGTTGAATATTTTGCACCAAAAGATGAGTAGAAACAAACAATTTCTCTCTTCCATAGATGGCTTCCCTTCTTTCAATCTAGCAAGACCATGAATTATGATAGAAGCATTCTAATCAAAACCTACGCGGAATCTCCACCAAAAGATGTGACGCAAAACTGGGGGTTTGGTTTTTGGTCACATCTTAAAGACACATATTAAAGAAGAGAAAGTAGGTTTTGGTCTTAAGTGAAGCCAAAAACTAGCTCATTCCCTATTCCCTTAAATCAAAACAAAGATAGATAGCAAAGGTGAGGTTGTACTCTAATACTAAAAATAAGAAGGGCAATAGGGAAGCATTGATTTGAGCCAACAGGTCCACTTCAAAAGTAAGGGCAAGCCTTTGCTTGAAAAACATCTTGTGACTCAACACCAAGTGTACTCATGTGAAAGAATTTAACTAATAAGGTTTATTTGACTAAGTTGGATGGTTGGGTCAAGCATTTTTGAACAACACTAAAGATTGTGGGATTTGAGAAAATGATAAACAAGTTTCCAAAAGAACTAGTAAGACTGTGCCATATAACAATTTGCTTTGATAAGATATATATAGATTTTTCTATGCCACTCAAAACAAAAAATTGGAGAAATTAGTGAATAGAGCTTGAAAATATGATGATTTTGATATAGGTTTAATGAGAAATGGAGATTGGAGCAAAGAGTTACAACCACTTTATGGAAAACTATCAAACCTATCCTCAATGAATACTATACTCTAATCAATCAACCGCTTCTTCTTCCATGCTACTCAAAATGAAAATTAAAAACATTACTTAGTATATCTTAAAAAGAGGAAGATTTTGATATTGGTTTCATAAAAAACAGAGGTCGAAGAAAAAAGTTGTGATAATTTTATGGAAAGCTATCAAAATTGTCCATAAAGAACAATTCGCTCTAATCAATTAGTAACAACTTCTACAATGGAACTCAAAATGAAAATCTGAGAGCATAAATAGATAGATCTTAAAAAGACAAATATCTTTATATAGGTTTCATAAAAAATAGATTGAAGAAAAAAGACATGGCAATTTCACAAAAAGCTATCAAAACTGTCCATATCCAAGTACAATTGTAGGGAAAGATAGTGATTCCCCTCACTGGAGTTATGGCTTCCAAGATGTGTAGTGGATTGCGGTCACCTAATGGATTAGATCATACTATCATAATAGGTCTAGAAACAACTCACTCATGAATAGAAAAAAGAAGCAAAAAGCTTGATTCGTGGATTACAGCCTTAAGCCCATGAGAATAGGAAAAGCTAGATACAAGGGAATGGCATAGTTACAAAGAGAATAAGAGGCCCTTGGGAAGGAGGAGAGAGGCTCCTTTTATAGAGAAATTATCACCCTCCTTTACCTTGTTACATTTCCAACCAATACAAATTTTTACCCCTTGGTGACATAAGGGCATGGGTCACCATTCATTTTCTTTTTTGGCACATTTTGACAAGTGTCCCATTTCAAAATGCATATGTCTCTTTGAAAATTGAGCAATTCAAGGTTCTTCCTTTGTGGAGACTATAGGGATTCTCTCTTTTTCGAATGTCCACATCCTCCCTATTTTACATAGGAATTCTAGAACACTAGTCCTCCATATGTCCTCCACATGCTTGGCGTATGATCTCTCTTATTTTATTGAGCACTTATAGATGTAAGGCCCACCTCTTTACATGACTCACTTTGCTTATTTTTTTTGACCCCATACAAGGGCATTTATAAAGTGATAGTTAGAAGGTTTTCACTTGATCATCACACAAACCTATCAAGCATACATATGAGTGATACCAATATCAAATACGTGTACTGATGTGAAAGAAATGAATGATAAGGCTGATTTGGCTGAATGGGACAGTTGGGTTGAAGAATTTCTCAATAACACTAAAGATCATGGGATTTGAGGAAATGACAAACAAGTTTCCAAAGAAACTAGTAAGATCATTCTTTAGTCTAATTAGATATACATAGAGAAATCTCAAAACAAAAAATTGAACAAATAAGTGAATAGATCATGAAAATATGACAATTTTGGTATAGATTTCATGGGAAATAGAGATTTAATCTTGAAAATATGATGATGTTTTTTGTGACACAAAATTTTGATATCTTTTATTTGATATTAGCATCACTCATATGTATGCTTGATAGGATTGTGAAGATCAAGCGACAGGCTTCTAGCTATCACTTTATTTATTTTTCAAGATATTGGGAGGAATTGACTGGATGAGTGGAATGAAATGATAAATACCTTGGTAGGACCTTGGTATGGGGTAACAGTTATTTGTGAGTAAGATATTATGGAGTTTTAGAAATAAGAAGAGTCAGTCATAGAAAGAGGTGGACCTTATGTCCATAAGTACTCAATAAAATAAGAGAGATCACATGCCAAGCATGTAGAGGGCATTTGAGAAGTGTGGAAGAGTGTGGGTCAAGTAGAATTCCTATGTGGAATAGGGAAGTGTGGAAGAGTGTGGGTAAAGAAGGAATCCTTCTAGAATTCCTATGTGGAATAGGGAGGATGTGGACATTTGAAAAAGAGAGAATCCCTATGGGCTCCACAAAGGAAGACTCTTGACTTTCTCAATTTTCAAAGAGACATGTGCATCTTGAGATGGGCCACTTGTCAAAATGTGCCCAAAACTAAAATGGATGGTGACCCATGCCCTTATTTCAACAAGGGGTAAAAATATCTACTAGCTAGAAATGTAACAAGGTAAAGGAGGGTGAGAATTGCTCTATAAAAGAAAACTCTCTCCTCCTTCCCAAGTGCCTCATTCTTCTCTTTGTAGCTATGCCATTCCCTTGTATTTAGCTTTTCTTATGCTTCCTTCTTTCTCTTGGGCACTAGGCTCCCTTAGTCCTATAATCCTCCTCAATAGCCAAATCTCTTTTCCTTTCATAAATCAAGCTTCTATTTTTTTCTCTATATTCCCTTTCTTTTCCCTCCTTGCTTCAAAGCTCAGTGTGTCCACATGAGTGAGTTTTTTCTAGACTAGATCTATTATGATAGTATGATCTACTCCCTTAGGTGACCTAGATCCACTAGACATCTTGGAAGCCACAACTCTAGTGAGGGAAATTGCTAGGCTTTCCCTACAATTGCAATCAACTTTGGACAATTTTGATAGCTTTTCGATAATCACCATATCTTTTCACACCGATCTCCCTTTTTATAAAAATATATCAAAATATTCATATTTTCAATATCTATTGAGTGATTCTATCAACGTTCCATTTTGAGTTTTGTAGAAGTTGTTATTGCTAATTGATTAGAACAAAGTGTTCATTATGGATAGTTTTGATAGCCTTTCATAAAATTGTCATAACTTCTTGCTCCGACCTTCATTTCTTATGAAACCTATATTATTAAAACCTTCTAGTTTTTAAGATATATTGAGTGATGGTTTTACATTTCTATTTTGTATGGCATAAAAGAAGAAATGGCTGAATGATCAAAGAAAACTATCCATTAAGATAATTTTGACAGTTCTCCATAAAGTGATTATAACTCTTTGCTCCAATGTCCATTTCTCATGAAACCTATATTAAAATTGTCGTATTTTTACGCTCTATTAACTTATTTGTTTAATTTTCTATTTTCATAGAGAAAATTTGGTATATCTAATTAGAGTAGATTGTTATTTGGCATGGTCTTACTAGTTCCTTTGGAAATCGTTTGTCACTTCCTCAAGTCCCATGATCTTTAGTGTTATTCTTCGACCAAACCATCCAATTCAGAAAAATCAACCAAACCATCCAATTTAGCAAAATCAACCTTATCAATTCACTCATTTTACATCTATACATGTGGTGTTGAGTCACAAGATGTTCTTCTAGCAAAGTCTTGACTTTTGGAGCAGACCACTTGCCCACTAGTTGACCTAGATCAATGCTTCCCCATTGCCCTTCTTATTTCTAGTGCTAGAGTACAACCTCACCTGTGATATATATATCTTTGTTTTGATATAAGGGGATAGAGAATGAGCAAGCTTTGGCTGTTCTGAAGGCTAAAACATGCTTTCTCTTCTTCAATAAGTGTGTTTAAGACGGGACCAAATCCAAACCCCTAGTTTTCTAGCACATATTTTGGTGGAGATGCTAGATAGGTTTTGATTAGAATGTTTCTATCATAACCTCACAGTCCTACTAGATTGAAGGAAAGGAGGACATCTTTGGAAGAGAAAAATCATTTGTTTCCACTAATCTTTTGGTGCAAAATATTCAATAATGGTTCAGAAGGATAAGATCTTTGAGAGTTCAATCAAGCATGCCGCTTGATAGGTTGGTCTATGAAGGAGTAGACTAAAACACTTCCATATTTCTTGGAGGATGTGGCCTTAATTTGGCATGAGGGTTTGCCAGAAGAGACCAAGGTTGGGAAAAATTGATTAGAGTAATGAAGGAGAGATTTGGGATGGTGAAGTCACCAAATGCCTTACTACTGCAATTGGATCAAGTTTTCCAAAAGGAAGGAGAGTCAATTTCCGCCCCCTTAGTGAGGTTTTGTTCCTTAAGTATCAACAGGATACTCTCTATGTTGTTGCATGTTCTTCTTCTTCTTTCATGGGAAACTCCAACAATACTTTGGCAATGGAGCACCTTAAGATAAGCAAGATTGTCATGGGTTTGGATCCTAGATTTCGTGGAAAATTTCTTAGCAAGAACCTTGGTAATTTCAAAGAGGCTCTTCGTGTTGCTTTAAAGAAAGAGGCTACCCTTCAATGTTGCAACCTTCTCCAAGTGTGCTGATTCCACCACCTTGCATAGAGGTAGCATCAACATCTCAGGTAGTAACCCCATCCTTGGATCATAACATAGCACAATTTATGGCAAAATTTGCTGATTTGAAGTTGCATTTAGTCAACAATGCAAGGCCACCTAGGGTTCCAAGGAATGAGGATAAGCCTAGGGACAAAAGTAATGTCACTTATTATGAATGTAAAGAGAAGGGGAATGATCATTGTGAGTGTCCAAAATTGAGGAAAAGAGAGGATAAAACTATAGCACTTCTAGAGAAAACATGTTCCAAGAAAGAAGAAAAAACCTTGATGTCGTTGATGACAAAGAGAGGTCAAAAAACTAGGAGTCAAGAAGAAGAGGAAGAAGAAGACAAAGTAGAGAAACATAGGAAGAAGAAGAAATATTCTAGAAGCAAGATTGGGTAGTCAGGATTTTTCCCTTGGACAAGGATCTAGTTTTAACCTCTTAACAGACCTTAGAGAGAAAACTATATAGATCACATTTGGCCAACTATTGGCACTCCCTCCAAAACTAAAAAAGGAATGGGTAAGGCTAGCTAGCACAAGAGAATCAAAGAAAATAAGAAGTGGGATAATGGGTATCCTATGGCTCAAAGGTGAACATAGATGTAGAGATGATGTGCCAATGATTGATGTTATCATTGATGGGAAAACTATACCCAATGCACATAACGATGGAGGGGCATCCATAAATGTCATGAGTGAAAAAATGATGAAAGGTGATGATTTAAAGTTATCTTCTATCAACTCTCCCTATCTCATTAAACTTGCTAATAATACAAGAATGTGAACTTAAGGACTGGTAAAGAACTTGGTAGTGGATGTATGTGGCCATTTTGTGCCTACAACTTTTCAGGTTATCCTACATAGCCAGATGCTAGGGCTTATCCATTGATCTTAAAAAGGCCATGGCTTTGTCAAGTGAAGGAAATTCCAAAGTGGGAGACAGGTGATCTTATTCTTCAATGGAAAGAATCAGAAGATCCGCTACAACATCAAGAGTCACCATAGGAAAGTGGTCAGGGATGCTTCTTCAACATCCAAGAGTCCTGAATCACATTCATCCAATGATAAGGAGACAACTAATAGCTCCCAAAAGTCCATCTCAAAAGGAGAGGTGGAAGGAGTTGCATTTGGTCTTTACCTAGGGGTCGATGGGGGGGACACTGAAGGAGATTCGATCCTGGGAAGAAGGATTTTTCTTCCACCAAGTTTAAAAGAGATGATATGGATTTCACTATTCTTCACCAACAAAATGAGCTTCTTCTTGATGATTCAATAATAGGTATTGATTTGGACGATTACTTAAACATGTTGGATGGAATTTCTAATGTTTTTGCAAATAAGTACTCACAGGTTACCTTAGTAGAGCACAACATTGTTCTCAAACCCCAAAGCAAGCCAGTGGTGCAATGGCTGACTCCAAAAAAGAGTGGAAAATGGCATACCCTTCAATGCATGCATTAAGAGAGATTATTTTCCTCTACCCTTTTAGGATGAGATTTTGGATCAAGTTGCAGGCCATGAATTGTATTCTAGGTGTGATGGATACTCTTGATACTTTCAAATCCATATATGTGAAGAAGATCGTAGGAGGACCTCATTTGTTACCCCTTGGGGAGTATACACCTATAGGGTAATGCCATTTAGCTTGACTAATGCACCAACAACTTTTCAACGGTTCATAAGTCAAGTATTTGCAACTTACTTGGGAAAGATTGTAAGAGTTTTTTTGGATGACTTTTGCATTTATTCAAGCCATGTGGATCACTTGGAAAAGTTGTGAATGGCCTTGCAAAGAGTGGATGATGCAAAATGGTGACTTAATCCTAGAAAATGCCAAGAAGGTAGCTCTCTTGGGACATATTATCTCACAAGAAGGTATAGAGATGGGCCCCGAGAAAGTACAAGAAATTATGGCCCTTCCACTACCCACCAATGTTGTTGGTTTTGTTAGCATTATTGAAGTGGTAAACTCGTAGGGTTGTTTGAGGTGGTAGTGATCATCCACTTGGCATTATTGCATGCATGCATGGATGTGTACAATAGCAAGGCAATGCTATAGAAGGTGCCTCTTGTCTTCTCTCTGGTTTCCTAGCTAGATACTCGACCTTTGGCTTTGGATGAGAATCACTCCAAGAGCTTGGGATTGGAGCAACTATGCTGGCCATCAACAGATGATCTTCATGGCAATTCTACGATCGGTGGAGCTTACCTCTATAAAACACACTATTCAAAAATTTTGGACTCGTGTAAAGTCCAATTTGAGAAATGGACTAAAAAACAGTCCAAAATTTTTGAATATACTAGTAATGTTGTTTTTTGAACTAGATTTGACAACTCAAAACAAAAGATTTGATGATTAAGTACTAAGAACATCAATGCATAACCAAATCTCTTACAAAGGTGGTCTACATAAACATCTTTATAACTTCACCAAAATCTCTTACAACGGTGGTCTACATAAACATCTTCATAACTTCTTGTGAATTGAGCTACTATCACCTAAGAACATCAATAGATGACCAATTCTCTTAGAAAGGTGGTGTAAATAAACACCTTTATGTATAAGTGGTGTGCACACACCTTTATGACCATTTCTTTTAGAAAGGTGGTGTACATAAACCCCTTAGAAAGGTAGTGTAGATAAATCCTTTTATGTGTAAGTGGTGTACATATACACCTCACTTGGTATTAAAAAACACCTTAACTATAAAAAAACATTTGACATAAAGTTTAAAATACACCATTAAGTATAAAATGGACCTCATAAACAATCTTTATACACAATAATGAGAGTAAAGAAATAAAAAAAGTAGTAAACTTTTTATTAGATATTCGCTTTACATAGAAGTTCAAAACTTGTGATTACAAAGCCATCAGCCATCATGTTATTCAATACCAATGTCCTCAATGCCAGGCCCTTGACTACCAGGGTCCTGACTAATAGGCTGCTCTAAGACTGGAGTCTCAGTAGCAAGGTCCTCAGTAGTTTTCTCTTCAGTTCCAAGCACCTGACTAGTAGGTTGCTCTAGAGTCTCATGACCAAGTTCTTGGTGAGTAGGGACCTGTTGGCTACTAGGTTCCTGACTAGTAGGCTGCTCTGGAGTCTATAAGGTCATGGTTGAAGAACCATCTATGCCTCCTGGTAACTCCTCCTGGTCATGCTTTGCCTCGTCCATACCTTCTTTGAGTAAGGCTTCCTTGCTTGATCCACTTGCATGTCCTTCACCCAAGATCAAGGGTGCCTTCCTCACTTTTAATTTCAAGGTAAGTGCTTCCACTTCTTTAGCCTTTCCTTTTCCTGTGACGTGCTGTACTACTTCTTCCTGCCGCGAGCCTTCCCGTATGATGAGTGGAACCTCCTTGACTCTAATTGAAAATTGATCACCCTTATTCTTTGTGCGGATTTCTTCTTGGCATAAGTCATCGGATGCAGAGCTTTCATCCTCATCATCACCTGAGCTAGAATCATCACCCTCAGACTCACTACCCTCGTCTTTGACATTTTTCTCACTACCCTCTTCTTTGACATTTTCCTCTTCAAAGAAGGTAGTGCAACTGTAATATGTGTCAAAGAACTCAATTTGATGGGGGGTATCAATGAAATTTACATTTCTACCTTGGCGTAGCAATTTCTCAGCAGCAAAACCCATTCGATACAATGCTACTTCCCACCCATCATTCAGTAAATTCTTTGTCATCTCTAGTATCACATCAGGATCCATCAGCTTTCTGTAATCCACCATTGCTGCATCAAGCTTAACCTTATTGTCCTCAAAGTAATGAAGCTCGAGAGTCCTTAAAGGAATTTTGATTAGATTTCCACCACCCCTGGATAAGAAGCACATCAAGAAAGGCTGCAAGACTTGAATGGCAGTGCCTTCCAAGACAGTCATATGATTGCGTAGGACTATACCATGGTATACTTTTGAAAGTAAATACCCAAATGCAGATGTCAAACTCGCATACAAGGCATCCCTTTGTGATTCTGTCACGAACAGGACCAACGTTGATCTTTTCTTATCTGCCATAGGACCTTCTACGATAAACCCTTGCGTATTGCTTACAACACCTTTCAAGCATCTATAGAACCGAGTCCTCTTTGCCATGTACTCAGATGTAGGTCTCCTGCCCTTCACTGTTTGTGGCTTTCCACAGCCCACCCATAACTCCCTTGCCTTTATCAAGATCTCAGAAAGAGAAGAGCTTTTTTTCAACCTAAATGGAGCAGAATTCAGCCTTTCTAATTCTAGAATGTACTTCGAGTCATCGTTAAATATGCATACATGACAAATGACTCGTTGAAACTTTTCCATCCACTCAATCTGTGGTAAGTTTCCTTTTCTTCCCTCATCAAGGGCGATCCTGCAAGCTTCACAAAAGTGTTGCCCATCAATGGGCTCAAACTTGCATCTTTCCAAGAATCTATTCTTTGCCATCATGTATCTCTTCTTGATGTCAGTCCCATATCGGCTTTGGTACAAAGCCTCTCCACGAACAAAGTCACTCCTTCTAAAGTTCTCAAAAGCATCAAGAAAGTCCACGCACTTTTGAAATGTGACATCAGGCAATGTAGGATCATCTTCTTGAAGTCTCTTAAACGCCATAGGACGAAGAGTGATATTAGTGGCAACTGGAGTTCTTGTTTTTCTCGTATCTTCATACAATTTGCGTGCAAATGTCTTATCTAGCTTTCTTTGATTTGTGAACAACGAAGCTCGATCAATAAGCATTATGGCCACGTTGAATTGTGAAAATCCCCAAATGTACCCCTCATCCTCTAGAGGATGTAAGTCTGCCACACTTATAGAAAAGTCTTCGAGACTTGTATCTTCTTCTTGCGGATCCTCCTGTTCATCGCTATCCAATTTTTCGCCTAGTTTTAAATAACCTGCAGTTGAAAAATCTGCACATGGAGTAGGAGTTATTTTTGCTCTCTTTCTGGGAATAGTTGTAGAACTTGAATCTGCTCCACAATCACTCCTTCTTGTTCCTGTAGTTGCAACAGTCGATGGTGTAGGTACAGTTGGAGATACTATAGTTATTGTCACAGATATTATAGTTACTCTTACCAGAGTTACCATAGTTATCGCCACAGATATTGGCGGTATAACTTGAGGGTTACATGTTATAGATGGCGTACTTACTGCTGCTGAAGGTACAACACCACCACTTGGGATCCCTCAATTGAATCTGGTAAGGGCTTCAAGAAGTACTTCTACGTAACTCATAACTTGTAAACCACCTCGTCATTCTTTCCTTTGCACACAACTTCTATCAAATTGTTTTCTTTAATGTTGATGTTTGAGACCATGCCACCATTTCTTACTGCCTCTGGAGAATATTTCACGCTTGACACATTCTCTGCAGTGATCACCAAAAAATACTTTCATTTGCGCTCCATAAAATACCAAGCATGTTCAAGGTATTTGAAAGACACCTTTGAACCAAAACTGGAAGCCATAGTTTTCTGAAAAATAATCAAAAATAAAAAATGAGAATTACAATGATTTTCAAACTCAAAATATTAAATAAATTTCTAATTAAATATTGTTTTAAGTTTTATTTATTTTTAATTTTTAAAAATTTTAAAATTAAAAAATTAAATTAATTTATTTTTTTTATCTTTTTTTAATTATTTTATTTTAATTAATTAATTTATTTTTATATTTTTTAAGTTTTATTTATTTTAACTTTTTTTTAAAAAATAAATTAATTAAGTTAATTAATTTTTGTCATCTTTTTTTTCTTTTTAAAATTAAATTAAATTAATTTTTTTGGTCTTTAAAAAATAAAATAAAAATTTGAAGCCTTTAGGGGCTTAGGGTAGGGGACGGGATTAACCCCCAACCTGTTGTGTGTGCAATAGGTTGGGGGTTAACCCCCTCCTCTACTCCCGCCTCTCCCTTCCTCTTTCCCACCTCCCCTCCCGTCTGCTCCCTCCCATCGGCCCCCTCCCCTTCCTCCCGCCTCCCCCTCCTATCTACGCCCTCTCGCCTCCTTGCCTGCCTCTCCCTCCTCCCTATCGCCTCCCAGCTTGCCTCCTCCCTCCCGCCTCCCCGCCTACCTCCTCCCTCCCGACTGCCCTCTCTTCTCCCTCCTCCCTCCCCTCCCGTCCTCACCGCTCCCCGCCTTAAAAAAGAGGGGAAGAGAGCAGAGGGAGGAAGGGAGGGGGCCGACGGGAGGGGAGGTGGGGAAGGGGAAGGGGGCGACGGGAGGGCAGGAGGAGAGGAGGGAAGGGAGCGGAGAGGGGAAGGGAGCGGAGGGAGGAAGGGAGGGGGCCGACAGGAGGGGAGGGGAGGCGAGGAAGGGGAAGGGGGCGATGGGAGGGCGGGAGGAGAGGAGGGAAGGGAGTGGAGAGGGGAAGGGAGCGGAGGGAGGAAGGGAGGGGGCTGACGAGAGGGGAGGCGGGGAAGGGGGAGGGGGCGACGGGAGGGCAGGAGGAGAGGAGGGGGGGCTTAACGGTCGACGGGAGGGGAAGGCGGGGAAGGGGGAGGGGAGGCGGGGAAGGGGGAGGGGGCGACGGGAGGGCGGGAGGAGAGGGGGGGGCTCAACGGCCGACGAGAGGGGGAGGCGAGGAAGGGGGAGGGGAGGCGGGGAAGGGAGGGTGGGGAGGGGGTGATAGGAGAGGAGGGAGGCAGGGAAGGGGGAGGGGAGGTGAGGAAGGGAGGGCGAGGAGGGGGCAGGAGGAGAGTAGGGAGGGGGGGTTAACCCCCCCTCCCTCCTCTCCTCCCCCCCTCCCTCCACCTCCTGCCCTCCCCTTCCCTTCCCCTTCCCCTTCCCCTCTCGCCTCCCCTCCCCCTCTCGTCCTCCCGCCTCCCCTCCTGGGGAGGGGAAGGGAGGGGCTGACGGGGAGGGGAAGGGAGGGACGGCGGGGAGGGGGAGGGGGAGGCGGGGAAGGGGAGGGGAAGGGGGGAGGCGGGGAAGGGAGGGGCTGGCGGGGAGGGGGAGGCGAGGAAGGGGAGAGGGAGGCAAGGAAGGGGAGGGGAAGGGGGGAGGGGCCGACGGGGAGGGGAAGGGAGGGACGGCGGGGAGGGGCCGGCGGGAAAGGGGAGGGGAAGGGGGAAGGCAAGGAAGGGAGGGGCCGGCGGGGAGGGGGAGGCAGGGAAGGGGAGGGGAAGGGGGGCAGGGAGGAGAGGGGAAGGGAAAGGGGGAGGAGCGAGAGGAGGGAGGAGAGGAAGCAGGAGGAGGGAGGGGAGAAGCGGGGAGAGAGGAAGGGGAAGGGGAGGGCAAGGGAGGGGAGGGAGGAAGCGGGAGGAGAGGGGAAGGGAGGGGAGAGAGAAAGCGGGAGTAGAGGGGATGGGAAGCAGGAGGGGAGGAGGAGAGGGAGGGAGGGAGTACCTGGGTGGAGAGGTGGTGGAGGAGCTCCAGGAAAGTTGTGAGAAAGAATGAGGAGAAGTAGAGTTTTATAGGAAATGGGTAGCTTTTAGGTCAAGTCAACTTTTTTTAGTTTTTAAGGTTTTTTTAGTTCTTTTAGGTTCACTATAAGTAGAACATTCTTCATTCTCTCTTTCATTCAAAGAGCATTCTTTTACACTCCACGCTTCTCTCCTCTCATCAACCTGTTGCAGGATTCTCAAAAATTTTCAAAATATTGCAAGAGGTGAGTTCATTTCTAACCTATTGCGTACGCAAGAAATTCTAAGAATCAAGTTTTTATAAATTTGAATTTTTTTTCAAATCCAATTCTTTTCTCAAAAACTTGTGTGTACGCAACAACTTCAAAAAACCATTTTTGCATTAAATCTTTTTTTCCACAAAATTTCCTCTTTACCTCAAACTCTCATAATCTCTCCTAGCCTATTGGGCATGCAACAATTTTTCCAAAAAAAAAAAAATCTATTACAAATTTCTCTCTCAACCTCAAAACCACTCAAACCTCCCTACCTATTGCATACGCAACAACTTCAAAACAAAATTTAATCATAAATCTCTCCAAAAAACTCCTCAATAAAAAAAAACAATCTATTACAAATTTCTCTCTCAACCTCAAAACCACTCAAACCTCCCTACCTATTGCGTACGCAACAACTTCGAAACAAAATTTAATCATAAATCTCTCCAAAAAACTCTTCTCACGACACTTTATTACAAATTTCTCTCTCAACCTCAAAACCACTCAAACCTCCCTACCTATTACGTACGCAACAACTTCAAAACAAAATTTAATCATAAATCTTTCCAAAAAACTCTTCTCACGACACTTTATTAATATAAGAAATCCATTTATAATATTTTTACTCCATAATATAATAAATTTTTATTAACTAATATTAAAATATAATTTTGCTAAAAATATATATTACTAATCTATAAATTAATATAAATATTATATAATTATTATATAAATAAATATATAAATACATTAATTAAAAAAATATAACTTGAAAGGGAGGTCTTCTAGTATATGTGCTTTATATAATACTTAAAACAATGAAGAATTAGTGAATATATTGCTATTCTATACATTATTAACTTAAAAACTAATATAAATATAATTTAATTATTATGTAAATTTAAATAAATATATAAATTATTAATATTATACATTAATAGCATTTAAAATTATGTAGATTATATACTAATAACCTTTCAATTTTAAAAAGTAGTCAATTAAAGAATTGAATTAATTTAAAAAATAAGAAAATATTAAATTTTACACACGTACTTTTAGCATGTATGCTTTTCTTTCATGTGTATAATACTTGTTAGTTAGTCGAAGAATGAAAAATTAGATAATGTTTTTGTAAGGTAAGTATTTAAAACCATAGAATCTAGAAGAGATTTAGCATACTTACTTATCTTTATTACTAGGTCTAATACTTTGCAAAAGCCTTAAACTTTGTTTAAGGCTTTGTACAAAACTACAGTATCATTGCATCCATGTCATTTTTTTACTTTAGCAACCACCAGATATCCATGGTGTCCATGATATCGAATACATGTTTCTTTTGAATATTTCTTATCACATACTTTTTCATTTCTTTTGATACACCATGCAGCATGAATCTTCTTGTTTACAACTGGCTACCTCTCGCAATGTATGTTTACAAAGGGTTGGTTGAAGGCTACTGCTACCATGCAAGCCACTTTTTGTAGCTACTATTCAATGTGCATCGACCCTTGTTTTCTACAACAGATAGCAATTGCCAAAAGTTGACACCTGCAATGGACTTCTTGCTATTGGTTGTTGACGATATAGCTAGATTGTTGAAGCTACTGATTTTGTAGGGAGTTTTTCTACGACTGGGCTTTATTGGCATGGGAATTGTGATGCAGCTAGTTTATCAATTGCCCAAAGGTCTTTGCTTTGTTTCAATATAGTTTCTCATCAAAGTTTCCTTTGTATTGCATAGTTGTAGTTTGTTGTTCCAAGGGGGAGAATTATCTATCAAGTGCCTCAAATCCTAGAGATACATTTGTTACAGAAAAACAAGCTCATAGTTATTATTGTGGAGGTGTGTTGTTTGTTCTTTGATTGCCTAGAAGCTCTCTTGTGGCATACACTTTTGCAAGCTGAATTGACGATTCCCATGGAGGTTCTTTTGGCACACGCCTACTTAATAATGGTTCTATTCCCTGCAAGCTTGCTCTTTGAATCTAAAGCAAAATCCCTCTTTTGAGTTGCGCAATGATTTCAAGTCCCTATACTATGCTCATCTATGACATCGATGGGCCTTTTCCTTTCCTGCGCAGAGTTTTATTTTTTCAGAGTTTTGTGATAAGGTTTTAAAGAGCCTTCTATCTATCTTGACACGAGGACTTTCAATTTTGATCATTTATGACCACTTTCCAAAGGTTCATTTAGCTAGTCAATCCCTTATGTTGAGTATGCTTTTTAGAGTCATTTTTACATAGAAAAGGAAATGAAAAGACCACTTATTTAAGCACCCTAGCCCCCTTCTTACTCAACTTGAAAAGTGTTGTATATTCACATAGTATCATTTTTTTCTTCAAATGTGGATTGGATGTAAACCTATGGAGATCCAAAGCCACAAATAGTCAACGTCAGTTGTATGATAATGCC
The DNA here is from genome assembly GCF_047967505.1 of Dipteris shenzhenensis. Taxonomy (NCBI): domain Eukaryota; kingdom Viridiplantae; phylum Streptophyta; class Polypodiopsida; order Gleicheniales; family Dipteridaceae; genus Dipteris; species Dipteris shenzhenensis. The sequence continues at coordinate 19,383,539 of NC_141627.1, forward strand.
TTTCTAACTTGATGATTCAACCTTCCACATGAGCATTCAAAGTTCAAAGCCACCACATGCATTATCAAAGCATGTGCAGATATGGCGTCGTATGTGCCATGATATCTTAGAGGCATCTACAACTCACAAGATCTACATCGACATGCAAAATATCATTCTTGGGATATTGAAGCTCACAAGTTGCATTTTTTACCAAGCATGTATCCTAGTATTTATCCACACCATGGTTGTGTTTAAAATCGCATCCCAAAGACAGGGTTAAGCATTTTTACTCTTTATCTAAATGAAATCTCTCTTGTACCTGGGTTAGACACTGCCATGTCATTTCTATAAGACATTAGTAAGACCTCCTATTTTATCCCATGATGTTATGTACTTCCACATGTACATGATGAGGTGGAGAGATGGATGCATACGACGCATGATAACCATGTAGCATGAAGGAAAAGTGTGGTCTATAGGTCTACAAATGTTGGTGATATGGTACCTCTATCCAACTAGAGGAGCATCCACATGGAGGGCCATCAAAACATGTGTGACAGGCACAGGAAGATGTGGGAGTGCCAAATCATCTAGGTGGACCTAAGTGTGTTATCTTAACTCCATTTGCAAGAGAGGTATCCTTGTAAAAGCCTATTTTTCCATAAAGTCTTATCCATATGCTTAGTATTATAGTCCAATGCTCTTCATTGCCATGTAGGCATTGAGGGGGGGGGGGGGTGTTGAAATATTTGTGTGTTACTACATGTAAAAGTGATGACACTTGTCAAATTAAGCTTGTGACTAGGAAGGCCTAACAATCATGAGGAGAATATTCGGCCACCAAGTCCTCGAGCTCAAGTGGCTTTATAGGAAGCCACTAGAAATCCATCTTGTAGGATGGCTAAAAATCAATAGACATTAGATATTTTGATAATGTCTATGGTCTTCTCTCCTAGCCTTATCCTCTTCTCTTATCTCTCACATTTCTTTAGCTTGAGCTCACTCAATCCTATTCTGCAACATATCCATCCCTGAACATCAAGGTCTAGTGACATATTTACATCTCAACAAAATAACAATATTAGGAAAAGCTCCTATTGCACTCAAAAAATAAGATGTGAGAATATAAGAAACATTTTTTCCTTTTTAAAAAAAGTTACACTTTACACCCAAACATAATAACCCAAAAGCACAAAGCCAATAAATCTAATTCTACAGTAAAAGAGTCACGTGTTGGATGTAAGTCATATTAAAACAAATTTTAAAAAATCCAATCTTAACTCCAAACCCTAAACCCTGGAAGCACTGAATGAGCAAAGAATCAATCTATACTCCAAAGGGTAAGATGCCTGGATATAAGACCAAAAAAATGAACTAATGTTCAAGAATGTTTAGATGCAAGCAATAAATTAAAGAAACATTTAAAAAAAAAACTCAAACTTCAAGCAGCTACCTAAGAGGTAAGCAAGAATTCCCATTGCATTCTTTCAAGGTGCATATAGATGGATTTTTAATCCATCCTTGCCTTGCTAATGGCTTTAGTTTTTAAGCTCATGGGGCCTATAGGCATGACAAAGGAGATTTACTTGTCCCCAATAATCCCCATATGGGCACTATACTTTGAGAGTCTATGGATATCAATTATTAAGCTCACATCTACTTGTCTGTATTATTTATTCTATACATCAGTACAATAGAAAAAACATGTTGCCAGCTTTAGGAAAGCCACTTGTTTTTGGATCTCATGGCTCACCGCTTAGAGAGATTCCAAAATAGGAGCTAGCCCAAGTAGGGTGGTGGTCTATTCATGCAGTGAATACCCCCCACGGAAAGGGTGTAGAAGGTTCTTGCTGGCCATGCCTGACAAAAGCATTCCCACCTTTTAGTGGTCACTGTCGAACGTGGAGTACCACTCTCCCAAATGGCGCGCAAAGTGAAGATGATATCCTACTAGATGGCTCCTAGGGTAGCCGTTAGAGAAACCGGCTAGCCTCCCATCACCCGGTTGCACCAATCGACCCAGATGTTCCAAGTAGTAATGCTAGATATTGTCTCCCACACACTATCTTCTAGTATAGGTGATGCTCATCACAACAAGAAGGCTAAAGCACATCATTAATCTCAATCCTGAGGATCTGTTGTCGATGTATCATGTATGGCGGTGAGATAGGATAGATAGTGAAGGTGTGACCTCCCTCCATGAGCCAGGCTGCCATACCCCTAGTGAAGTCCCTAATCATCCTCTGCATGCTCGCCACAATCCTAAGGGATGCCAACCAAATTCGATGTGCTACCTGGTAATTCCACAGGCAATGAGGGATTGTCTCTAGAACTTTGTCCACGGAACCACTGCATCTGCCATCTACCTACATCTACTCCAACCAGGGGCCAATGGGAAGACCCTTGTGAGCCATCAGCCAAAAGAAATAGGAGACCTTGCATGGGCATAATCTCGTCTAGTGGCAAGACCTCTCTCGGTTTGTCGTGCTCTAGCCAATGGCGTTCCCTCGAGGGGGACTATGCTGCTGCCTCAACCTATAGGCGGTGCCCGATGTGAGTCGTGTAGGAAAAGAAGGAGACCTGCTCCTCTCGGTTCGATTGCCCTATGCAGGTTGGCCAGAACAACTCTCCTGGATCCCACTAAATGTCGCATAAGGGTCTACCCTCCCAAATCCATAGGCACCACAACAATCTCCCCGAGGTTGATAAGAATATGGTGGGATCGATGTACCAACAAGTCCTGCCCAAGTGGCCCACTATCCCGACCCTCTACCACTCTAGAGCCTCTAGGTCCACCTCTATCTCATCATCCACCTCTAACTCTGCCTATGACTCTGCGTGTAGCAAGCCTCTAGGTCCCAGCCTATAAAACCGAGACTAGTGGCTACCAAGAGGCTCATGAAAGAAGCGTATCTTAAGTGTAGCCTTGTCCGCGAGAACTATCTTGACCAGCAGTGGGGAGTCCATGGACTCTGTAGTCCGTCCCACCACGAATCCGGGATCGCCATCTCGATCTCCATCATCCTAGTACTTGCCCCTCGGAGGTGAGAAAGAGCCTAACTGCGAGCTTTATCTCTCTGGGAAGCTACCACCAAGCCCCAAAGGATCTAGTTGGTCCATTGTCCCTTTTGTGCCCAGCCAATGTGAGTCCGCTAACATAACATGTGCCCCTTCCTCATCTCGAACCTCTGGGTGCTAAATGAGTGGCTGTCTCTCAAACTCCTCTTTGCAAGATGGCCTAGCCCGAATGAGTCCTCCCGCCAATCTTTGCCAAACTCTGTAGAGACTCCTCATTAATGGAGAACCCTCCCCCGTCAAGGGAGCCTCAGAGAAGATCCACCTATAGGACTACTGCCACTGACCTCCTGTGCGAGGAGTGTTCCTGAGAAGCCCCTGTTGGAGGAGGAGCTTCTAGGGTTCAACCCCTAGGGTGAGGCCTCTCACCACCAACTTGCCCAAGAAGGCTCTGTTCTGCATCTCCAGATCAATAATGGCTAGTCCACCCTGCACCTAAGGTAGAATCACAATTTGCCAAGCACTCTGGCTCTGTATTTCATCCGATCTTGAGTGACCGAAGAAAGTTTCACACCAAGTGCCGTAGTTGTCCTATGCAACCCTGGTGGAACACTAGCAAGAGGCAAAATATACCAATCACCATATCTATCCTATACAACCCGGGTGGAAACACCAACGAGAGGCAATATACCAGGCCGTGGCAAGAATGACCTGGTTGACCATCAACAGTGCCCGACTTGCAAGTGAGAGTTTGGTGGAGCTCCTTTACAATAGCTTGCGCCGAACACTCTCTAAGACTGGACTGAGCTGTTGCTCTGTCGAGATGTCAATGCCAACCTAGCAACCTAGGTACCTCGTTGTCTTCCCTCTCGGGATCAACAGAAAGCCAAAATCAGCCCCCAAATCCCAAAACTCCTTGATCTCCTCCAAGCCTGTGAAGAAACCAACATGTTGGGTCCAACTTATGCAAGCACTAGAGGCCTTGCAATAAATGGACAGGGCGCCTCTGTTCCTCTCTAAACCAGACGCTGAGTTGTCTACGTAGAGGGCTATATCATCTGCAAACTCAGAGTCTAGAAGCTCCTCCTCCTGGGAGCCTTATCCCCGTAAGGCCAAACGCCAAAAAAGTAACCAAGGGCCTCCGTTGCAAAAAGAAATAATAGGGGGCCAAAGGATAGCACTCTCTCACTGAATGGGAGAGAGGAAAGACCTTGCATGTGTGTCCCCCAAGAGAGCTACCCGCATAAAGTGATGAAACCCCTCTGATCCACCTCTCTTAGAAGCTTCGTCTCTCCATGGTACCCTCCAAGAAAGTCCACTCCACTCTGTCATATGCCTTCTTAAAATCTAGAAGAAGAATGGCGAGAGGCTGTCACTCCTCCTTGGACGAGTCCATTGCGTGCTTGGGCATGGATGTGCCAAACAACCTTCCCGTTTGTCGGAAATGTCCTTGGTGAGTCGTCGTCTGCCCCATCAATCAGCCCCCTAGGTGTCTGCTCCGTCTGAACCCAGCCTTAGATGAAGGTTTCTAGAGATAGCTAGTATCAGACGCGGGTCAACCGTCCCGATGACCTTGACGTGGTGCGAGGTTGAGGAGTTGCCGGGGCGCCGGGGCGGGGCACCCCTGGATTTCGGCAAGGCCGATCGATGCATGTGGGGTGGACATGTGGCGAGGGGAAGGTTGTCCACGTAAGAGAGCTTGGGGATTGGGCATATTTTGGAGTCGAGAAGCTGATTCTTTCTTTCGGTTGGGACTGTGGAGCTTTTGGGAGCTTGGCTATGGCGAACATCCTGCTCATCTGCAAGGCTCCTCCCATCTCTTGCTTTGCCTCTTCTCATCGCATCTTGCCTCTTCTCTGCTCCATAGCTTCGCCTAAGCGTAGCTCAATCAAGGTTTCCTTCATCAATTTTGCAATTTTTGCTGAAGCTCCTCATGGAGCAGCAATCTCGAACCTCTGCTTTTTTTGACCTGCAATTATGTCACGCAGGTGGTTGTCAATGGCGCCTGCACCTCGCTAGGAAAGGCTGCAATCGTTGCCATCAGCAAGTCCAGAGGTTTGGAACTCGGAGGTGCCGTCGATTCTATTTTTGTTGGACAGGATGCCGGGGAGGTTATGCCTCGATCGCCCTCTTTGAATATATGGCAATGATCACCCTCCCAGAGCGTTAAAAGTTCTGCTTTCTGGCTGCGCAGGTAGCGGGTTTGGAGGAGCCATTGGAGCTTCCGGTGTCGAATGACCTCGTTATGGTCCTAGGCTCATTGTCTCAGGTGCATGCTCTTCGATGAAGATTTTGTGTTTGCTTAGAGAACCCCGCCCAACCTTGTTGACGTGGATATATTCATTGTCTCCATTGTCTCAGGGTTCGTCTCCCGCAGTCATGGTGGACTTCGGAAATGCCTCACAAATACTCGAAAACGTTAGACAGGTATTGCTTACTCGTTGTAAGTGCGCCATTTTGTTTCAGATGGGGACATCTAGGATAAGAGATGAATGGTCTACTGCTACTCTTCGGGTGAGCTCAATATCAAAACGAGTTGCTGGAGGGTTTTCCCCCAGCTGAATTGCCTGATTGCCCTCTCCATTGAGTCTACGCTGCATGCTTTTCTTCTCGCTTGTGGGTCCGTTTTCGCTAGCATAGTCTTCGTTCCAGGGTCTAAACTCTCTTCTTGGAAGAGTTGATGATGCAGAATATACTTTGACACCTCTATTTTTCATTCGGGAAATTGTTGAGGGTAGGCTAGTATGCTAAACGGACATGATAGCGTCTAAGGTGCCAAGATTGCTTTGGGTCCTCATGTTGCTCCTCGTTTACAAGAGAGTCAGTTCGGCTCGTTTTATTGCTTTACTGTTACCATCGGCTAAGCTTTCATTGTGAGAAAGGGCTGACTTTGTGTTGCGTGATATAAGTTCATGCAGGTGCATCTTTGCAATAACAAAGATATAACAAGGCCCCACTGTATAATGACACTGTGAAACGTTTGCATGCTATTTCCTTCCGCCACATGGCATCTGCGAACTTTCAGATTTCAATGTTTGGCAAGAAATATAATTGTCGTCTCATGCCATTGGACCACTCAAACCATTGAATTTGAAAATTTTGGGCTGTTCTTGCTCAGTGCAAGTGTATACGCATTGATTATGCCTGTACCTAAGAATGTGCATTGGTTGCCTTGTGTGACTGTACTTCATGGCCGGTGTTTGAAAGCATTGTGTATGGGCGATTGATGGAATTAGGTAAATGCATAATTTTGCAGGCCACTGCATTTGGATTGAGGAGCGTGGTTGCAGTAGAGGGTGTTGAAATGGACAAAGTTGCGGCATTGTCCTCATTTTGTGAAAAGGCGAGCATGGTGAGCTATGGTGAGATTCGTGAATTCCTTGAAATACATTTTGCCTGCATTCGTTATGAGCTGAAGAACACAAATACTATGACATCTGAAACTGAGACATATAATGACAGCAAATGCATCCACCTAGAAGTCTGGGCTCTTTGTGCAGCTCACACACAAGGTGCTGCACAAGGCACGAGAACACAAGGTGCTGCACAAGGCATGAGACCAAACAAATTCATTTAGTGGAATCTAAGAGATGAGAGCTATACACGGGAATAGCAAAAATAAGTTGAGAGTAAACGCAGGTTTGATGAAGTCTTGAAACTTACATGATGTAGATCTAAGACCACTTATTTTTAATTACAGTAGCTCTGTGGAATCTTTCATGCCTAGCAGCTCATAAACAATAGCATGTCTTTTGTTTTCATTAGCTACTCACAATGATGTCTCTTTCACTTCCTGTTTTATTTGTTCATGTCACTTTTTGAGGGCCCTTAGCTTGGAGACGTGAAAATCACCACGAAAGCATAGCCTTTAAGAGGCTGAAAAGCACCTTTAATCTATCGCTCTGTCCATCGCCCATGAGCAGCGTTCACTCCTGCAAGCCCCTTTCTATTCCGTCAGATGTGCTGTCAGGCATCCTGTCAAGATCTTCTTCGTCGTTTCTTTTGCCGTCAAACGTTTGCTTGCGTAGACCCCTCCAGGCGGAGCGACACCTTTCACGCAGAATCAAGTATACACTCAGCAGAGTTCTTCACAGAGAACTATCTCTGGTATTGCTCCCCGCAATGGTCATTGACGCCTATTTGTACACTCGTGCGTAAGGCAATTCCTTTACGCAACTGATCAATCTGGACTTAGGGGCTTTCGTGCAGTCATAGGCTTCGAAGTAAGCATTCCTGTCCCTTGACACTTGAAGCCCCAAACCTTCCAGCTGCCACCTCTTGGGCCAACGCCATCCTTTCTTCGGAATCAACGTCGAATCTTTACTCTCTTGCTGGATCGTCACAGCCTGAGCCTTGGCTCTGATACCAATGCAATCATCTGCTAGAATCTCGTAGGCAAAATTTCTGCAAACACTATGATACCAATGCAATCATCTGCTAGAATCTCGTAGACAAAATTTCTGCAAACACTATCTCTCTCCCTCTCTCTACAAATACACTAGGGCCCAGGACAACAATCGGGCTGGACCCCTGCGAAGGATTTTATTACTTGAGAGAAGAAGGAATACATAGTTCGGTGTAGAGCTGTGTTCTACAAAATCAAACGTGAATTCATTTTACAAGAGCTTCAAGCTCCTTCCAAAATGGCAACATGCCACTTGTCTAAAATCTAGACTAAGTCCTATTACATGCCTCTAAGGACAATTTCTGGGGTCTTCGTAGCACTTGGTCACGCGGGTGGCCTCCGAAATACTCGCTACACTCCAAATTACTTGGGTCTTTAGCCCCTCATAGTACCTACAACAATTAATTAAAGCGCACCACCATGGCACCCATTAAGTGTTGGCGCTTTGCATGCAAATAATAAATTGTGGATTAATCCTAGTCACAAGTGGGCGTCCCCACAGGATAAACATGTGAACAAAACATAGAACACAATTCTTGGTCGACCGAAGTCAACCCTCTTGGTCGTAATTAAGGAGCTTTGACCAATGGTCGTGGCGCCTATATTATGGCCAAGTCTCTCCAACCGAAGCTGGCACATCTCTCCAACGGAAGCTGGCACAACTTGGTTAACTGTAGTTAACCCACTCGGCATATGCCAAGTCTCATTGACGAAAGTCAACACTCTCTGACCGTAGTCAGCTCTATGGTTCTCTGGTTAACCGCAGTTAACCTTCTTGGTAATAAACCAAGTCTCCTTGACCGAAATCAGGCTTACTTGCCTAGAGTCAAGTATCTTTGACTGTAGTCACTTCTTTGACCATTAAAAGAACTCTTTGACCATAATTAACACATGAAAACTCTTTAATTATGATCATATAAATGGTCAACTGCACTTTGACTTAGGATATTTACATTGTGGTGACACATACTCCTTATATCATCTTCAACAGAGGGACTGCAGAGGCATCTAGAGGCGCTAGAGCTGTTTTGCAAGGAGACAGACTTAACAATCAACCTTTGGAAGACAAAGGTCATGATCTTCAACACCTCATGTGCTGTACTAGGCTAACATTGTTTCACTTACTGAGATGAGCCAGTGGAGATAGTGCAGTCCTACACATGCTTGGGGGTAGTCTTCACAGAGCCAATTTTCAGGATGGTTCATGCGGCCAGAGTGTGACTCACACATGGACAGCGAGCTTTGGCCCGACTAAAGAGGCAATACTTTCAGGCACACTTTTAGGACCCGCCAATCAAGGGCTGGCTTTTCAACACTCTAGTGAGGCCGAGTGCCATGTACGTTGCACCTTTGTTACGCTCAATTTGAGGTAACATGACCTCGGAAGGGCCAGTGGACATTTTCCGATAAAGGATCAATGTTTGTATGGTATTTATTTGGGCTTCATGTTAATGGTCAAATGGATTAATGTTAAGGTCCTTGATGAGGGTGACAAGGCACTGACTAGATGGGTCTAAGGCTATGGGTCTTAAATGCATTAAATGTGTAATGTGCCTAGGGGCAAGTGAATAATGGTATCCCAAGAGAGAGGTAGAAAAGATGCATTTATGAGGTACCCTAGAATGAAGACATGTGGCATACTAGATCCATCTAGGGAATTGGGGCGTGGTGGATTAGCAAGCAGGAGCTTTCACGTACATTTTGTGATGTAGAGAGAGCTTGCTAACACCAAGATTTGGCTAGGAGGAAAAATGTGTGCTTGCCCCATGATTGATTGTAGATTTATGAATTTGGAATAGGTTGTACATTAGTGGAACGTAACAGTTGGTATCAGAGCGTCAGGTCACGAAGGTGCAACGGAGGTTGATGTTCTCGTGAAAGCCCAATAGAATTCAAGTGTAGCTTCAAGGCTTTGCCCAACAAGCTCTCCTGCCAAGGATGATCCGGTGTTCGATGCTATCGTTTAGAGGGCAAGAAGGTTCTTCAAAAATGTTGTGAAGCGATGGTAAACAACTATCCAGAGGTGAAAGGCTTATCCGCTTTGAAGAGGGTGCACCGTTTGACGTCAGACTTTCCAGCGGGGCATGCATCGACGCCCTCAATATCTACAGAAAGATTTTGGTGGTCTGCAGTTATGCGACGGGTAGTTAATGTCCGGATTCATGCCTTCTTCGGGTGGGTGATATTATGAAGAAAGGTCCGTTGCTTATCATGGACGAACCGGAGTTTTAGGAAGTGACGTGAACGTAATATTCATCCATACAGTTCCTCTTTACCAGCGCACGTCAACCGACTTGGCACAGCTAGGCATCATCTTTCAGCATCGGCAAAAGCTGGAGCTATTGAAGACTATTAGCGTTCAAATCGTGGGATCAGCTGCTTTGCAAAGTTTCTGCGTTATGATGGTGGCTGGCTTTGCTAGTCGTGGGATCGGGATCTGGCAGTCAAGCGGAGCTACAAAATGGGGAGCTTGGATGCAATACAGTTTGCCCAAGAGAAAAAAAAGTTAATTGATTAAGGAATTTCCGTCGATCACTGACGAAATCCTATTTTTTTCCATCCAAATATTGACAGAACTTGACAGTAAACCAGTTTGGAAGCGCTTTTGAGTGGATGTGGATGTATAGAAGTGGCATGGTGTCGAATAGAGGCGATTAGGAGCCTGAACACTGAAGTTTGGACCAGGGAGCTTTCTATTTCTTTATGCCTTGGAGTTGTTTGAGTTTCTATATTTTATTGTGGGGTTGGTTATCTCTCGTTACTAAAGATTGCTGATATCTCCCTAGTATAGGGAAGGCGTGGTTCTTTCAATTGTGAAGTTGTAGTTGTCTCGATTGCAGGCATTCCCTAGCATAGGGAAGTTATGATAGTTTGTACTTACAGTTTATATATAGTGGTTTAAAAAAAAAAAAAAAAAACCAATCGACCTAAATGGAAGTTGAAGAAGAAGCTTCAAGGGTGGATCCCGTAGAATCGGGAGTCCGGCCGACCCCGCACGTGTCGCGCCCAGCAGGCCATACATTGTCTGGTAGAATTGCATTATTGAAAGATGCCTTGCAACAGATTTTAGCTCAACAATTGCAAGCAAATGTAGGGCAATCCGAGCTCAGGAAAATGGTTCATAGTATGTCTACTAGACCATCTCGTGAAAAGAAAGGTAAAGCTCCAATGGAGCCTGAAACCAGTGTTCATACGGTTGAGCCTAGGAGGGCTAAGGTGCCTAATATTGCCAATTATAGGCCAGAAAAGTATTCTGGTCGGATGTCTGACCGTAGTTTCGATATCATAGAGACCTAGTTACACAAGTGGGACGAGGCCTTCGCCATTTGTGAAATCAAGAATGATATGAAGAACATCTGCGAGGCCACTCATGAGGCAGCGAATAGGTTGTGGGTAAAACATCAGAAAGATGGAGTGGCATCCACTACTTGGGAGGGGTTTCAAAAAGAATTTAGAAAACACTTCTTACCTCCTGACGAAGCATCCCAAGTTTGGGATCAGTATCGAAATCTTCGCCAGAGAAATTTATTAGTGGCTGAATACACTGATAAGTTCAGAAAAAGTGTAATGAAAGTTTATGAACCTCTAGCTCAGTCAGTGCAAGTAAAAGATTTTATCTTTGGACTAAATGATCGGATCAAGATGGAAGTTTGGTCTAAGTATGTGAATATCCTTGATGAAGCAATTGCCATAGCCCTGTGTTCTACAAAATCAAACGTGAATTCATTTTACAAGAGCTTCAAGCTCCTTCCAAAATGGCAACATGCCACTTGTCTAAAATCTAGACTAAGTCCTATTACATGCCTCTAAGGGCAATTTCTGGGGTTTTCGTAGCACTTGGTCACATGGGTGGCCTCCGAAATACTCGCTACGCTCCAAATTACTTGGGTCTTTAACCCCTCATAGTACCTACAACAATTAATTAAAGCGCACCACCATGGCACCCATTAATTGTTAGCGCTTTGCATGCAAATAATAAACTGTGGACTAATCCTAGTCATAGATGGGCGTCCCCACTGAATAAACATGTGAACAAAACATAAAACACAATTCTTGGTCAACCGAAGTCAACCCTCTTGGTCGTAATTAAGGAGCTTTGACCAATGGTCCTGGCGCCTTAATTATGGCCAAGTCTCTCCAACCGAAGCTGGAACATCTCTCCAACCAAAGCTAGCACAACTTAGTTAACTGTAGTTAACCCTCTTGGCGTATGCCAAGTCTCGTTGACCGAAGTCAACACTCTTTGACTGTAGTTAGCTCTGTGGTTCTCTAGTTAACCGCAGTTAACCTTCTTGGTAATAAACAAAGTATCCCTGACCGAAATCTAGGCTTACTTGACCAGAGTCAAGTATCTTTGACTGTAGTCACTTCTTTGACCATTAAAAGAACTCTTTGACCATAATTAACACATATGAAAACTCTTTAATTATGATCACATAAATGGTCAACTGTACTTTGACTTAGGATATTTACATTGTGGTGACATCCCCTCGGCTTCTATTCAGTTGACCTCAACTCAAAAGCTTCCTTGTAAACATCCAAAAGGTGTGAATAATCGGACAACATGTCTTCATCCATCCTAAGGACCTTTGCATACAACTCCTTACCCTGAGGACCTTTGCGTACAGTATGGTACACAATCTGCTCTGGCTAAAGGACCTCCTCCAGCTCATCCACTTCTGGTGAATCCTCTGATATTGGCTCTGTAGGCTCTGGCTCCTGAAATTTCTTTAGAAGAATCACATGGAATGCATTGTGAATCCTCCAATGTTCTAGCAATGCTAACCTGTATACAACCTCATTAATCTTTTCTGTAACCCTGAAAGGGCCATAGTATCTGGAAAATAACTTTGCATACACTTTCTGTTTGCCTTTAAACTTGCGGAGCCTAGCTTTCTCGAACTTCAAAAGTACCCAATCCCCTTCCTTGAGATTTAACTATCTCCTATGCTTATTTGCAGCTCTTTTATGCTTCTCCTGAGACCTTTCAATTGCTGTCCGGACTTGGCTGAAAGCTGTCTGAAGGTCTCTCACAAACTGATCAGCTGCAAATGTTTCATCTTTGGTCCTTAGGATAGGTGGCATAATCACCTTCCCATAGATGACCTCAAAGGGGGTTTTCCCTGTAGAGCTGTGTACTGTATTATTGTAAGCGAACTCTACCAATGGTAGGTACTTTTCCCAGTCTGAACCTTGGTCACCCACGTAGCATTTCAACATATCCAATGCTGTAGAATTTGCACTTCACTTTGACCATCTGTCTGGGGATGGAAAGAAGAAGAAAAATTCAGATTCGTCCCCATATTATCAAATAAAGCTCTCCAGAATAGACTGGTCATTATGGGATCTCAGACACTGACAATGGACTTAGGCATACCATGGTGCTTAAAGATTTGTGCCATGAAAAGATTAGCCATATGATCTGCCTTTATGGTTTTGCGAACTGGAATGAAATGAGCTTGCTTGCTGAATCTATTAATGATAGTCCAAATCCCATCATTCCCTGACTTTGATCTTAGCAAATAAAAAATGAAGTCCATTGTCATACTTTCCCACGGTGCCTGAGGCACGGGAAGAGGCATAAGTAGGCCAGGTGCATTCCGTCTATCATACTTCACTTTTTGACACGTAAGGCATTCAGTAACAAACTGATGTATATCTTTCCGCATCCCTGGCCAAAAGAAATACCTCTCTAGTGCTTGAGTTGTTGCTGTAATTCCTCTATGTCCAACATAGGGAGGTGCATGGCATTCCTCCAAAATCTTTTTCCTCATCTCTTGGGTGATGCATAGGCAATCATCTTTCATTAAATACCCATCTTTCAGGGAATAGTGACTAGTGGACTGCCCCTCTTGCATTTGCTGTAAAATCTCACCAAAATCTGTATCATTTGCATATTGCTCTCTCATATCTTCAAG